>NW_006793764.1:1430219-1447485 GCF_000442215.2 Lipotes vexillifer
CCTGTGCATCTGGAGCCTGTGCTCCACAACGGGAGAGGCCACAACAGTGAGAGGCCCGCATACCAAAAAAAAAAAAAAAAAAAAGAAGAAAGGTTCAGCATCCCAAAGGTGAGAAAGAAGGGAATCCATTTTGTAAATGTCTGTCATCAGAGAGTAGGAGGCAGAGAACTTTGGCAATCACAGGAGAAATTATGAGTTGTTTGGAAAATTCATTTATGCAAAAGAGATCACTGTTCAGTGATGGCAAGTTAATGTGACCTCACGAATCTATCCTTAAACCCAGTCCTTGTCCATTTTGTAAATGTCTGTCATCAGAGAGTAGGAGGCAGAGAACTTTGGCAATCACAGGAGAAATTATGAGTTGTTTGGAAAATTCATTTATGCAAAAGAGATCACTGTTCAGTGATGGCAAGTTAATGTGACCTCACGAATCTATCCTTAAACCCAGTCCTTGGAATGGATGTAACCTCACTCTGGACACTAACAGAAATACCAGAAAGACAGAAGCTGGAAGACTGAACAGTATACAGACATTTTTATCTCCAGAACAAAAGAAGCTTATAAAACTGCGACCTTAAAAAAAAATAGGTAATATGGTGTCGTTGGACAGATTTTGCATAGGTTGCTTTCATTATTGTTGACTGGTTGATGACTGACTGACTGAAGATGTGACAGCACAATAAATAAGGTTGATTCTACAGATGGACATAGAACTCTGGCCCCAACAATGAGCCAATCCACATTCTTCTCAAGCACACCTGAAACATTAATACAAAATGACCATGTACTGATCTACAAAGCCAAGTCTCCACAAATTTCAAAGATGTGTATCTTTCAAACCTTTGAAGTCTTGCAGATTTGAGTCTGTAGTCTATCAGAGTAACTACTAAGAAAAAAACCTTTCAGCTTTAAAAAAATGATAAAGAAGAATATAAATTTCACTGACTCTGACTAACCAACAGGCCAGCATTTGGCCACAACATAATTGATTGCACCCTTAGTGCTACTGTTGAAAGCAGTTAAGAGCCCAGGCACTGATTCCAACTGACACACTCCTCCGCGATCCCACATTCCAAGTAGATCAGGTATTTTCACACTTGGTTCATCTTCAGTGAAGACTGTAATTAAATCTTTAATTTGAAAACAAGAGCGAAAGTCCGGCACTCACAGCATTATTGGCCGCCCTCAAAGCTTAGAGCAAAGGGCAAGCAAGTACCAAATGGCGACCTCTGCTCCTTCAAGCTCAAGGAATCTGCTCATTTCAGAAGGCACCAGCTCATCTCAAAACAGACAAATTTACATGTGGAAATGCTTTCCACAGTTATCTGCAAGCTTCCTGGCGATCAGAAACATTATTTAAATTACATAAACTGTCAAGTTTATGTGCTGTCTAGCCTTTTGATTACACCATGATTTTTAAAGCATAAGTTTCAGAACATGCTTTATTTCATATTCAAGGTGTTGGAAGAGACCTCTTAGGGAGCTGAGTACCCAGGATCACAGTGACTACCGCTGGTCCTCTTTATGTCTTAACACTCTTCTTAAGCATTAAAGAAGGCAGTGTGGTGCCAACTGGTTACTTAATTCATGGAATACGTCCTGAGCATCTGCTCTGTGCCCAGCACTATCGTAGATGAAGCGAATACAGCCATGAATAAAACAAGTCTCTGTTCTCATAGGGAAAAAACCAGGGACACCTGTCATCAGAGACACCTGGGAGCAGATTCTTACTGGTGATGTGACTGTGGGCAATAACTGAACACTATAAACCTCAGTTCTGGACATTCGTTCATGGAGAACAATAATGTTAAGGGGCTGTAGTCATTACAACTAAAATATATTCAGTCAACACTATTCCTTCCTCTGCTTCTCCCTTTCCATAATAAGGGAGCAGTAAGCACTTCACAGGTGCACCAGGCACCATCTGAAGCAAAATCAGGAGGAAGGTGAATTGTTTCTCAGTTACCCTTCTACCTGACCCTTTGCGCCTCCCTCACCTCTGTGCACTTCTTTTCTGTTCTTAGGTATCCGGTGCTCCCTGATCCTCTCCCCTGGTCTCCTCTCTGCCAAATGACACCTTACCCCTCCCCCCAACCCCTCCACACACAGTTCTATTCTCTCAGTTTACTGCTTACTCTCTCAAGAGTTTACTCTTGACGAAAGGCATCCGGTTAAACTACGTCACTCAAGAGGTAAACTCAGGCTTCGGGCTCTAACCTCCTGTTGGTATCCTCATTTCAAAGCAGCGGCTTCTAGACATTGCAGAGATGTCACCTTTTGGGGCCGAGCAAATTTCTAAAGTGTTGCCTATACCGCTCAGTATACAGAAGGTACTGCTATTAAGTGGGTGGATCCTAGAGTTTTACTTTTACTATGTCAGGTTTCCATAATTTAGGGAAAAGACGCATCCTTGCTGAGTAAGGTTCTGGTCCCAGCCTGGTCTGCATCCCCACCCTAGAATGGTGTCACAGCCTTTCAAAGTATCTACCAGTACGAGAATCTCAACCTGATAATCAGCTTCCCCTCCACTTGCTTTCCAGGAGCTTAATTAGAATGTAGTCCTGTGGCTAACCAGAAAATGACTGGTATTTAAAGAACTGACATTATAAGACAGTTATTTTCGGCTAATAGTAAGTCTCATGTTTTCTAGTGCTTCAATGAGGCTCCAGGATTGTATGTGTCACAGCAGAGAATAAAATGAACTTCTAATTATTTTTGTTAGGAAATATTGCTATTTGTAACACTGAGCCAGATAAAACTGTGAGAAAAACAAAAGACACAAACATTAGCATTAGCTAATGAATGTGGTTGGTAGTTAAGGGGGAAATTTTTTACAGTGCTAAACCAAGGTCATCCATTTATTTAAAAAGTCCTTAGAACCTTTTGTGAAAAAACAGACTATCAGGTATCACGGGTTTTAATTTGCTTTAATAAACATGTATTGTTTTCATAGTAATATATAAAAAGTGATATAAAAGACAGAAAGCAAGGATAAAAGGAAATCAAAGAAAACAGGCCACCGCTGGGAATACCGCTCTCTGCTCCTGCACTGTAGGAGTGAACTGCTTTCTTTATTGAGTGCAGGCTGGCCAACCCTGGGGCAATGAAACAGGACTCTTTAGGAAGGATGGACTACCAGCCCCAGCAGGAGCTGCTAAGTGCTGACTTAGGTAAGCAGGCCTGTGAAATGAGGTTCAGCCCACATTATTTATTAGCATAATTATTAATAATCATCGCTATCATTCACTGAGCCCCTATCATGTTCCAGGCATTGTACTTATCATCTCCACAAAAACCCTTTGGGGAGGTGGGCATTAATATCCTCATTTAGCAGATTTTAAAAATTGAGGCTCAGAGAGGGTGATTAACATCTAAGGTCACACAAGTGCTGAGAGTCAGAGCCAGATTCTGTACTCAGGACTTAAACCTGGGACTGTCCACCACAAGGCCGCGGTGCATTACGATGGGTTTGCCAGTTTGATTTCTCACGCAGCCTACTCTGCTGACACGACCCAGGGAGCCCTCTGCCATGAGCCCTCTGCTTCTTCATATTCACAAAGTTGCTGCCCAAGCTCCCCTCCAGAAAGCCATGATTTTGCTGAAGAAGACAGCTTTGAAGCCCAAGCATCACCTGAGCTGCAGGTTTGCCTTTTGAAAATGAATCCAGGAAAGCAGCTACCCAGGGGGTCCCAACTCCCACATCTTTTCAATCTACCTTCCGAGCAAAAGAGATTTCAGGGACCCAACATGTAATTCGGTGGAGTGAAGGGCTGGGGAAAGGTATCCATTTGCTGCCTATCAGGTGTTTCAGAAAGTAAAGTAGGAGACACTTGGGAGAACCCTGCAGCCTCTTCAAAGGCGACCCCCTGTTGCAGAGCCTTCTGAGCCCCGAAACAGCAGAGCACAGAGGAGGGATGATCTCTCCTGGGCCAGCAGGGAGGCTGCCAGGGGCCGTGGGGGGATGCTGACTTCTACCAAGACCCCCAGGCCTCTGGTAGGAGAGTCGGAAACAGAACCATAGGATCTGGGAATTTGAGAGCAACCAGACACCAAGATATCAAAAAGAGTGATATCAAAAAAGGGGTCTCAGGGACTTCCCTGGTGGTCCAGTGGCTAAGACTCCATGCTCCCAAGGCAGGGGGCCCAGGTTTGGTCCCTGGTCAGGGAACCAGATCCCGCATGCTGCAACTAAAGATCCCACATGCCACAACTAAAAGATCCCAATGCCGCAATGAAGATCCCATGTGCCGCAACTAAGACCCGACGTGGCCAAATAAATAAATAAATAAACGTTTTTTAAAAAAGGGGGTCTTATTTTTCCCAATTTACATTGGCCTGAGGAGAGAAGAAAGGGGCACAGAAGACCCCTACTAATACAAAAGTGTTACTTTTCCCTTCATCTGATTTAAGATAATGATGACGAGTTCAGCAAAGTGCACATCTGGAGGAAGGACAGCAGGGTGTAGGTGGGCTCCAAGGTGGATCCGTCCCACAGGCCTCACGTTCACTAAGCACAAAGGGGCACAAGAGGGCTGAATTCTGGGCCGATCCATACAGGAGAGTTTTCAGAGTAGATAACTAATTACCCAATTCCACCTCCTATGACCTTCCATGAAGGCAGGATAGAGACAGTGAAAAATGAACCCGTCACCCGAGCAAGCTCCAGCACCTCCTGGTCAGCAGTATCAAGGGCTCCTGATACATCTAACAGAAACGCCACAGGGCCTGACCGGGGCCACCAGCAGGAAAACCTATCCATCAGCAAAGCTAACACAGGCTCAAATCTAAAACCAGAGTGTCGGGACAGTTAGCAGTACAGTAATACACTCCTGGATTCTACAGAATTTGTAAAACTATACAGTCCCTTGGGCGAGTCATGTTTGGGGCCTCAGTTTCCACATCTATAAAGTGAGGGGGTTGAGCTCAGTGGCTTCAAACTGCTCTCTCAGAACTAAAATTCTTTGTGTTAACGACTTCTGAAATCTCCATTTCTTTTAAGCTCTGAAGGCTTAAGTGCCTACTTAAAGTCAGAATTAATCAAATACAAAACAGAACTAATTCAGTATCAAGTGATTACTCCTGAAGATATGGAGACCTTTCTTCCCTAGTGGAGACATTAACATTCTCTCTGTCAATAATGTATTAAGCTTGCTGGCTGTTAGGGAGGATGGACTACACTGGAGGGGCTTGTCTTGCAACCCGTGTGACCTGCTCTTGTACTCAAGTTTGTGGGGAGAGGAGGGAGAAGTGGCTGACGAAACGGTCCAGCCACTAGGCATCTCAGGCACGGTCCAGATGCTGGCTGAGGGTACCTCCCTTACTGCAAGGCCTCTCAAGAGGTACTCCGGCTTCCTGATGGAAATAAGACCCACTGGACTCCACAGTCCACCCACCAGATAGACAGCAATGTATATATTCAAATATCACACTAGCAGAGGTTTGGGAGAAAGTGGTACTTTCGTGCACGGCTGCCAGGAACGTAAACCAGTGCAGCCAGTCTTGGGGGGTAATTTGGCAGTATTTAACACGATCTAAAATGCAGGCTTCTTTGAAATGTCCCTTCCTAGCATCTCCCCAGAAAACAACCAGCACCTGTGTACAAGGAGACTGCAGCATTTAAAACAACATGATTGTCAATAAAGAAGGAAATTAACCAATAAACTATAATCCTTCCAAACTTTGAAACAGCACATGCCAGTTAAAAAGAATAAAGTAGATCTACATGCACCAACATGAAAGGTCTTTAAGACCAACTGCTGATTGAAAAAAGTAGATTTGAACAACCATCTGTTCACTATGATGACCCCCCTTATGTTAAAAAGCCAAGCAAACTATGTATTTCTACAAAAACACATATCCTCATAGCAAAAAGTCTGAAATGACATATTAAGAGTTTAGCTCTTGATGTAATTGTTAAATTAAGTGAGATAAGGGAAGAGTAGGCCATAGCACAGTTCACACACCAAGATTACAACTGGTGGAAAAACACGCATGTGTATTCAAAAAATAAACCTTGTCAGGAATTACAGAGAAAATGAAAACAGCAATGTTCTATCCAGTTAAGAAAAAAAAAAGTTATTTTAACTGTACATTCAGAATCATGTTCTTAAAAACCAGTTTTCCAAAGTTATTTTTGACCGCTCTCTTTTAAATCTATGACTTAAAGAGTGCTTTTTAGATGAACAAAGTACAAAAGACAGCTGTATAGCAAGTTTCATCTTGATGCGAGTATGAAATGGCTGACTGCAAACTAGAATGAAAGAAAAAACACACATTAACTACAGTAGTTATATTGTTCATGTAAACTAATTAAACTATTTTGATTTTTGAAACTTTTACTTTGCAAAAGATCTAACTCACTGATAAAATGTGCAGTGGGTATCATTATTATTCCCAATTTGTTTTAATACAGCAGGTCTTTATCAGAGGACAATTCCTTAGGTTAAGTTAGTTATTATCGGGTGTGTACATTAGGCCACTAGTTTACTAAATTATCTTGTTAATAAGTAGTCATACACCTTCCAAAGCAACAACTGACAACTAGAATAAAAATATACTATAATGTCTATGTTTGAAACATTATAAAATAGCAACGTTTTGTGACACATACCATGTTATTATAAGTGTGTGATATTATAAGAGGGTCACAAATATGGTGTTTGGAATAAAGCCAAATTTAAAGCACTTCAGTAACAACCAAGGTGCTTGAAGCAGACTTGGTTCCATGTATACAAAAGAGGTGGTTATTTACAAAAGAGTGATTTGAGAATCAGGGGAAAAGAGATCCTGTCCCTAAAATATGCTGGCCACCCAAGGACCAAAATATCTGAAATTCCACCATTAAGGATTCATTTCTTCAGAAAAACTGATGTCCTTTTAAAATTCAAATACTGAGGAGGACTAAGACATAAAATCAATATTATTTTACCATGTTATTTATCAAATTGTTTTTTCTCAAAAGAAGCACGGTTAGGGCTTCCCTGGTGGCGCAGCGGTTGAGGGTCCGCCTGCCGAAGCAGGGGACACGGGGTCGTGCCCCGGCCCGGGAAGATGCCACGTGCCGCGGCGCGGCTGCGCCCGTGAGCCATGGCCGCTGAGCCTGCGCGTCCGGAGCCTGTGCTCCGCGACGGGAGAGGCCACAGCAGTGAGACGCCCGCGTACCGTGGAATTGGTCCTGCCTGGAACACTTTCAACTGTAACCTTTCTAAGAATTCTGGCAGGCTCAAAACCAGTCCGGAGCATTCAATTAAGAAGACCACGGAATTAATGAAAAACCGATACAAGTTACTACAATTTATTAAGCCCTAACCATGTGCCATATGCAGTGCTATGCCCATTATATACATTACTTAATTCACACTAAAAAGAAACTTCATGAAATGCATACTATCACCTCCAACTTACAGATGGAAAAACTAAGGTTTAGAGAGAGGAAGACACCTGCCCAAGGTCATGTGGCACTAAGTGACAACCCAGGTTTGGGAGACACCAAACTCAATGCTCTGAGCCGTTATGCAAATATACAAAGGAAAATGAACTAATTTGAACACGAATCAGTGCTCAGGCCCCAAAGCAAACCACATTCTCTCATACCTTTAAATTCACCTTTTCTTTAAATAGATATATTTCAGTTAAGAAAGGTAAAAACAGCTTCTTTCTCATGGTGATTTTTCTGCCTTTCTTAACCAAAATAAATCTCTAGAATGGGGAACTTCATCAGTAAACTGGAATCTGCTGGAAAATCTTCAACACATTAGTTTCAACTAATCCTCCCAGGCCCCCTTTTCCCCTGGTGGATGTTTCAGATGAAAAGGAAGTCCATTTGGAAATGGACCATATAATATCCCACTCTCCCAATGAATTTCAGACTTTAAGGAAACAAAAATAACTCATAGTACCCCAAATCCAGGGTATAAGTGGTAGGTGGCTATGTGTGTTAACGTTCATGGAAAACAGAGTTGGGGAAACACACTGTCACGGGTGAGTTCAAATGATATTCCTATAAATAGACTGTAAAAAGATGCCTCTTGTGCCCAAGGAACATCCTATTGGCATCCTCCGTGTAAGTTTCAACTCACCTCCCTGTGGCGGCACCTTGTACAGAGTGGACCGTGGGCCACTTACTTCCTGCCCCCAGGCTTCTCTGATGCCACAGACACTACGCTCCTTCAAGCACATGTGCAAATCAGAAGTGAGGGGGCTTAATGCCTCAGCCAATGGCAGTGGGAGCCTGTGGATAAATGCCTCTCCTGCTGTAGTATCCTCAGGTAGAGGACTCTGAGAGGCTCTCTAGGAGCTCCCCAGAAGGTCCCAGATCTAACACCTGTTGCTGCGCGCCATGACTCCTGTAACACAGCTGGATGTTGGATTTTCCTCCTGCCCTCACTCTTCCTACTTGGAATTACCATTCAATACACTACAGCACACAAGTCCGTCCTGTCTTGAGTTCTGCTTCTAAGCAGACCCCAAGCTAATACACAGACATCCTTTATACTTCAAGAAGCAGCATAATATGGGGGTTGGGAGGAAGTGATAGATCTCAGTGTGAATCCCAGTTCTGCCATTTACTTACTACACTGGGGGAGTAACTTCTTTAAGCCAGTTGGCTCTACTACCACAAATATCTACTTTTTTCAGTGGGTATTGAAAGAAATATGTAGAAATAAAGAATTTCAAAAATCTCTTTAAGAACAGATTAAGTTATGTCAATCAAAATCTATACATGGGGCGTCCCTGGTGGCGCAGTGGTTGACAGTCCGCCTGCTGATGCAGGGGACGCGGGTTCGTGCCCCGGTCCGGGAAGATCCCACATGCCGTGGAGCGGCTGGGCCCGTGAGCCATGGCCGCTGAGCCTGCGCGTCCGGACCCTGTGCTCCGCAACGGGAGAGGCCACAACGGTGTGAGGCCCGCGTACCGCAAAAAGAAAAAAAAAAAAAAAATCTATACATGAACAAACAAACTCATATGATGGTGATATGAAATGACCAATAAAACAAACCAAGCTTTGGGAAAATCTAAAGATGAACACAGAAAATAAGCATACAAAGAGAAAAGCATTAAACATGAGAAAGTGGATATAACCACAGGTATAGTGTTCCAACCACAGTTATAGCAATTTTATATCACTGTTTGAAAATTAAAGTGAAATGTATAGTTCTCTCCAAAGAAAGAAAACTGCCAACATTAAGTGAGGACAAGAGTTCATTAGATACCAATAGATTTTACCATAAAAGAAAGAGAAGCGTTAATCAAGACATTCCCCATTTTGAAAAAGACCCAGGCCTAGATGGTGTTATGAGTAATTTCATTCAAACACAAAGATATGATTATTCCTATGTCATTTAAACTTCTTCAGAGAACAAAGATGAACAACTTCTGTTTCATCCTATGAGCTTATAACCATGAGACAAAAAACATGATAAAGATACCACAAAATAGGAAAAAAGGCCAAACTCACTTATGAGTATAAATACAAAAGTCCTAAATAAATACAGGTAAACTGAATCCTGCAATGCATTAAAAAGATAATGCCTCATGACCAAGTAAGATTTATTCCAGGGATATAAGGATGGTTCGACATTAGGAAATCCATTAATGTGACTTACTACATTCAAAAGACAAAACCACATGGTTATTTTGATAGATGCTAAAAGAGGCACTTGACAGAAATGTAATAACCATTCTTGTAGGTATGAATGTATATCAGCATAACATACACTGGGGAGGGAAGGAATACAAAATGTGTAATATCTATATGAAAGAAATTATAAAACTTTACTATGAAACTTCTGGTTTTAATATATTTCTATCTTATTTGATTTTTCCCCAATGAGCGTATATTGGTTTTTGTAAAAATAATAACAATAACCTTATAGAAGCACTGAACTAGGAGTTACACAGAGCATACTGCAAAGCCCTCTTCAGGCAGCCGTGGTGTCTGCTGAGTGCCAATAAAGAAAAAAGTAAAGGTCAAAGGATGAATGAGGACAACGAATATGCGACAGAAAATAGAAGTAACTGTTCTCAGTATTTGTGGACAAGATTCAAATTTCAAAATAGCAGGACCAGGGAAAAATCACCCTGTTCTTGTCATTCATTTTGGAAAACATGGCGATAGAGGAGTTGAGAGCTGGCTGATTACAGAAGAGGACCTGATGAATGAGGGACACTGTGGGGACCAGGCAGGGAGTTAAGATTATTTCTGGAATACTGTTCCACTTGGGAGTAAGCTCAAGAGAACGGGCAGACAGTTAAAAAGAGGTCCTCAGTGGCCTGGTGAGTGGTCCCTGGAGCAGAGAGGGCTGGGCACCAGGGTCACTTAGGAAAGGAAGACGCTGAACTAGTCAGGTCACACAGAAGATGGGCAGGGGTGAGGTCAGGATCCAGGCATCATGTAAACAAAGAGGAATCTTTGGGGAAAAGATACATAAGGGATGAACGGGGTATCACTGGTACCTTGGAGGTAGCCCTAGAATGCTGTGGGTGAGGCAATGGTGAGTGAAGGGGTGGGCGGGTTAGAAGGGCACCCTGAGGTTGGCAACCCTGCCACCCCACCACCTCCTAGACCAGTGACTGCCTTCAACCCTAGAGAAACCTCAGG
The DNA here is from genome assembly GCF_000442215.2 of Lipotes vexillifer. Classification (NCBI taxonomy): domain Eukaryota; kingdom Metazoa; phylum Chordata; class Mammalia; order Artiodactyla; family Lipotidae; genus Lipotes; species Lipotes vexillifer. The sequence continues at coordinate 1,440,820 of NW_006793764.1, forward strand.
TGGCTGCATAGCACTGTAAATGTCATTACTGCCACTGAATCCTACACTTAGAAGTGGTTAAAATAGCAAGTTTTGTATGTGTTAAGCATAAAGAGAAAGTATAATAAAAATAAAAGATTATTAGTACGTCACTGAGACATCATTAAGGTGCCCTGGCAAGCCCCGTGGGAAATTAAGTGAAAGAAGAAAATGGTCCAACCAAAGGGAAAAAAAAAAAAGAAAATCATGAGATATTTCTTCCAACTAGCACTAAATGTGAAACAGATTTCACGATAATAGAGCCACCAGAGTCATACTCTGTAACGTCTGCCTACCAACCATGGAGGCTCAGACCTCTGGTCACTTTAACTCGCAAAAGGAATGAATACAGCCATGTCCACAGTGTCCTCTCAGCAGCCGAAGTACATAAGAGAGAAATACACATCCCCAAAGTTAGTTTCTTTGCTTAGAAACTTCTTGGGCAAGAAACCATGCTCTTTTCAGAGCTCAGTGCATTTCTGGCACATTTTAAGTAGCGGTTGGAGACAAGGTTGACACCCAGAGTTGGTTTACTTCCTACAATAAAGTGTCTCCAGCCCTGAAAATGACTTTGGAATAACTTCACTTACTGTGTGGGGAGACACTTTTCCTAGCTAAACATACAGAGTTTCCTCTCTGGTTTAACAGACGCAAAGTGTAATTCACAGGATTAAAAAATGAGCAAATCATTTGCCTCCATTTCTTGGAGACAAACATTTGGTTTGATAAGTAAACAAAAAGTCATTTACACTAAAAAGACCACTTGCATGGATATAAGCAGTTCTGATTTACTCCAGTGGGTCTGGAGGGGGTGCAATTTATTACAGTCCACTTAGCGCTGTAACAACTGCTTTTCAAAAACCGACACTGATTCATGAAAATGAACATACGGACTCTCTGCAGCATAAACCCTAACAGCCTCAGGCAAGTGCAGAGAGAAATGTAGTACAAGGCATCACTGGACTGGTATGCGGAAGCAAGCAATTACGCCGGTATTTAACCCAATTCATTACTCATCAGAAAAGGGCTCAGCACAGGAGTCAGACCCAGACGAGCTGACAAGGAGCACAGCCACTTAACTGTCCCCTCCAGCGATTACACTCTCTCAACCCAAGAGTGTGTCAAATTAAAACAACTACACATTGACTTTTCGCTTCTGTAAACATTAAGGGGTGATTGACAACTTTGGGCTGCAGCCAGCCAGCCAGGCATCCTTATCCACCGTCTTTGCTTATCTGCTCTCAACTCTAGACGTGTTGCGTTAGGAATATTCCTACAGGACACTAAAGTATTTCATGGCTTTCCCACTGGGGCTCACCCAAAGAGGTTCTGCCATCTCTCATGGATAAGCAGCTTCAGAGGACCCTTAAAAATGGAGTATTTTAGAGCTTCCCTGGGGGCGCAGTGGTTGAGAGTCCACCTGCCGGTGCAGGGGACACAGGTTCGTGCCCCGGTCCGGGAGGATCCCACATGCCGCGGAGCAGCTGGGCCTGTGAGCCGTGGCCGCTGAGCCTGCGCGCCCGGAGCCTGTGCTCCGCAATGGGAGGGGCCACAACAGTGAGAGGCCCGCGTACCGCAAAAAAAAAGGAGTATTTTAAAAATTAACATTTGTCCCTTTTTCCATTAGAAAAACTCTAGTACTTCCAATCAGAAAAATGGAAAATCAGCCAGTCTTTTACATGCACTTCTGCCCTCACAGCTCTACCTACTATGATCTGGACTGTGGAAGGATTCCCTTCCCTTGTTATCCTATTCTCCTTTATCTCAGAACTGTAAGGAGTGGAGAAAGATACAGTTGAAATAGGAGGGAGAGACAAGTAAACAAAGTAAGAAACAACCCTAGGAAATCTACTCACCACAGAGATCCAGGTGGATCAACTGCCAACGGGAGGCTTGTGCTACAGATTCAATATTCAATGTCTAGTGTTCTCTGATGATCACAGAAAAAAGCCACAGGCAAGTGTCAAACTTTGACTCTTCCACCATTTTCCCCTTCTGGTGCCAAGACTATTCAATGGGGAAAGGGCAGCCTTTTCAATAAATGGTGTTGGGAAAACTGGATATCCACATGCAAAAGAATGAAGTTGGACCCTTACCTTACACCACATATAAAAATTAACTCAAAGCGGATCAAAGCCTTCAATGTTAGAGGGAAAACTAAAAAACTCTTAGAAGAAAATACAGGGAAAAAGCTTCATGACACTGGATTTGGCAATGATTTCTTAGATACGACACCAAAAGCACAGATGACGGAAGAAAACATATACTAACTGCACTTCATCACAATTAAAAATTTGTTCATCAGAGCACACGAGGCACAGAGCGAAAACGCAACCCCAAGAATGGGGAAAATACCTGCAAATCCTGTATCCGAAGAGGGAGCAATGCCACTTTTCCCTCTTGGTTTTAATGTAAGCAATCGTTAGTAAGTGCCCAAGACTGACATGCTGCCCCATGACCATAAGACAAGTTTTCCACCCTGGGCAAGTACTATCATTCTCGGATTGAGACCAACCAGGTTCTAGTTTACTCACTTCCATCCGCTAATTAAAAAAAAAGCGTGCACCACAGTTAGGCCCAAAGATCGACTTAACACTTGCCAGTGTTCCATCAGTCCAAGTCAGTGAGGCCTCCTCAACCTGACAGGCCATTTGAATAAGGGCTGATGCACGCACAAAAGACCTTTCAAGTGGTGCCTATTGAGCTTGAGGTACTCCTATGTCTCAGGTTTAAACGCTGTGCTACCCACCCCATCACTCGAAAAGTCCACAACAAAACAGCCTTCACCTAACTATCCAAGACAGTGATGTCCAACAGAACTGCCTGAGAATGGAAATGTTCTTTTTCTGCTCTACCCAGTACGGTAGTCACCAGCCCCACGTGGCTCCTGAGTGCTTGAAATGTGGCCAGTTTAACAGAGGAACTGGATTTTTTATTTCAATTAAACATAAATAGCCCCATGTGCCCAGTCGCTCCTGTACTAGATGGTGCAGGTCTAAGACAGCAGGCTGAAGACAAGGGTTTCAATACCGTGTGACAGTCTGAGGTTGGAGAGTGTCCCAGAGAGACATCGAGTCGGAGAGAGAAGACCGTCCAGCTCCACTCCCAGCTGCCACCTGTTCTCTCTATTCAGTGATTTCCTTTTCCCGAAAATAGGATCAGGGATTTCTGCTCTACCAACCTGTGGTATCACGGAAAGATATTTGGACTTTGTCCCTGTTCCTGGCACAGAGCTCCTAAAACCCTTGGAATTTCCTGAGAGGGATGATAGGAGCCTCTCTGTTCTAAGCAGGTGACTCTCTCTTTGTTCTAAGCAGGTGACTCTTGGCGGGCTAGATGGTTTCAGGATGGGGGCTAGTCACAGACGCAGGGTAGGGGCTGAGCACCAGAAAGACCCGGCCCTGATTAGAAGCTTGGAACTTCCAGCCTTACCCCCAACCTCCAGGGAGAGGGAAGGGCTGGAGAGTGCGCTCATCACCGATGGCCAATGATTTAATCAATCACACCCGGTAATGAAACCTCCCTAAAAACCCATTAGCAATTGGGGTTCTCAGAGCTTCTGGGCTGGTGAGCACATCAAGGTGCCAGGAGGGCGGGGGCCCTGAAGAGGACTTGGAAGCTCTCCACCCTCTCACCATACCCTGCCTTATGCATCCCTTCCATTGGGCTATTCCTTTATAATAAACCCGTAATAGTAATAGTAAGTAAAGTGCTTTCCTGAGTTCTGTGAGTCGTTCTAGTGAATTATCAAACCTGAGGAGAGGTTGTGGGAACTCCCAAATTTGTAATGGGCCAGGCAGAAATGTGGGTAACCGATCACCCCATTTATGGCTGGCGTCTGAGATGGGGGCAGTCTTGTGAGACTGAGACCTTAACCCATGGGGTCTGGGCTAAGTTTGGACAGTCAGTATTAAAACTGAACTGAATTGTAGGACACCCAGTTGGTCTCAGAATTGGTGTCAGGAGGAAAAAGGCTCGTTACCTATTAAGACTGTTGTTGGGATTAAACAAGATGATGTATGTCAAAGTGCTTCAAAGGAAGAGATTATTTTTCCTATTTGGTTGATCTGTAAGGGACATTAGCTAGTTTGTGAAGGCTAACCATAAGTTTACCGCGAAGTAACCTTTGCATTAGTTCATAGTAACATTGGGAAACAACGCACTGCTTTCTCACTCATTTCGCTATGGCGGAAGGCCCTAATTCTTACGTGCTTTACTTGCCAGGAAAGGTGGCAAAGATTCTAATTGGTAGCAGTACATCAGGTTCAATTGTTTATGGTTACATGGAGCACTTCAAGGGCAAAGATGGCGAGAAACTGGAAATTCTTCCCCCAAATTCAGAGAGAGAGAGAGAGAGAGAGAGAGAGAGAGAGAGAGCGAGCGAGAGCGAGAGAAAGAAGAATCCAAATTTGGGGGAGGTGGGGGGAGTGGGGATGAGAAAAAGAAAGGCAACAATCTGGAAAAGAAGTGGTCCGGGTGAGTGGAGTGCACCTGACCGTGGAGTTTTCCATCTCTAAAAACCTCCGTGCTTTGGGGATCCAGCCTGCAGATGAGGGCCTGCCACAGGCTGGGCTCGGCGTGTCGGAGAGCTTGGGAGGTGAGTGAACAGGCAGCAAACGCCAGACAGTTGGCAGTAAGACCAGGCAAGATACTCCATTCATTCTATACACACTGGCCCACCCGACCGACCTCAGCATCCTTTTCCTACTTCCCAAGAACCTCAGCAAGAAGAGGGGACATACAGAGACACTAAACTCCTCAACAGTGTTACCGAACTGAACTGTTATACCCCGCCCCACTCCTAAGTAATAAGTTGAAGCCCTAGCCTCCAATGTGACTGTATTAGAGACAGTGCCTTTAGGGAGATAAATGAGGTTACATGAGGTCTTAAGGGTAGGGTCCTAGCCTGGTAGGACTAGTGTTCTTATCATACAGAGGACAGGCCAAAGAAAAGGGGTCTCACTGGAAACCAAACCTGGCAACACCCTGATCTCAGACTTCTAAACCCCAGAACTGTGAATTTCTGTTTCTTAAGCCTCCCAGCCTGTGCTATTTTGTTATGGAAGCCCTGGCAAACTACTGTAAACAGTATTAGCATAAAACAGGAAAATCACACACCCTGGCTTGCTGAACGTGGGGAGCCTCAGCACCACAATTATGGGTGTCATTTCATTTCATATAGTAGGTTCCACTTGTTACAGACATTCATGTATTGAAGACTTAATAAAATGAGATAAATCCATATTTCCCCTTGAGAATCTTAGGGTTCTAATCTTAATAGTTTTGCTGGCCCCTGAGATAGTTTTTGAACTCAAAATAAACCAAGCCTTTTCATATAATGAAATCTTATTTGGCCGTAAAAAAGAATGAAGCCCTGTTACAAGCCTCAGTTTGAATGAACCTCGAAAACATTATGCTAAGTGAAAGAAGTCACATGTAAAAAGGCTACATATCATATGATTCCATTCATATGAAATGTCCAGAAACAGGCAAATCCATAGAGACAGCAAGTAGAATAGTAGTTTCCAGGGGCTGAGAGGGAGGTGGAAATGAGGAATGACTGCATATGGGGATTCTTTGGGGGATGAGGGAAATATTCTGGAACTAGACAGGTGATAATGGTTGCACAACTTAGTCAACATACTAAAGACAACTGCACTGCATACTTTAAAGTGGTGAACTTTATGGTATGTGAATTATATATCAATAAAGTTGTTATGAACAAACAAACCAAGGCCATCCCACCTCTATAGCCATAGAGTAACAAAGGGGAAACATGCCTGACAAGGGCTGCATATTTGGAACACCCATTCACAGACTCTGGTGATCCTGACTTCTCTAACTGGAGATGGAAACTCTCCCTTAGGTTTATGGCGGAAACTTCAACCAAGTCTGGAATCAGAGCAAGACAGTGGGGCACGTGGCTACTCCCTCACACACCCTGCAGAGGCTTAGAGGCAAGGCTGTTCTTCTGTGGCAGGAAGGGAAGGGCTTGTGTCCCTAAGATCTGCTAACATTCAGGGATCATTGCAGCATGTTCTCTGCCATGGTTCATCTCCTGGGCATAATGCTAGGGCTCCAGACACATAATTGTCACTCAATGAATTTATTACTTGTTTATTGACGGAGCCATCAGTTCCTATCCTGGTAGGGGGTGGGGAGGTTTCAGGAAAGAGACAGAGGAGCTGGTCTTGCCCAAGAGCTTCAGGAGTCACTGTAATGCCTGGTGAAGCTACAAGGGAACAACTGAACCAAATGCACGAAAACTGAAAGTTTCCATTTTGAGTCTAAGCAACAGTGGGTTAGCTTTTATATGCTGTTATTTTAATGGAGCTAACCTATAATATATGATAAAAGAAAAGTGTGCACCTACAAATTACCTAAACAGAGGAAGACAGATTACAGTTAACATGTGCAGGGAGAAATTATAATCCAGAAAATTTTCACAGAGAAACCCATGAATAGCTTCAACCAGAACAGGAAACCATTCCAGGCATGATCAGCACTGCCTCTTGTACTATGTTTGCAGAGATATAAGTGAAGCAACTCTTTTTTTTTTTTTTTTTTTTTTTTTTTTGTGGTACGTGGGCCCTTCACTGCTGTGGCCTCTCCCGTTGCGGAGCACAGGCTCCGGACGCGCAGGCCCAG
>NW_006793764.1:1447631-1481988 GCF_000442215.2 Lipotes vexillifer
CATCGGCAGGCGGACTCTCAACCACTGCGCCACCAGGGAAGCCCGTGAAGCAACTCTTAAACTGCCGAATATGCTTAGCGGAAGCATTGCTCCCCTCCACCCACTGTTCATTTCCGCCTTCTACCCCAGTGCCCAAAAATGGTGGTTCAGAGAGGATTTAGATGAAGCCCGAGGCTGCCAGATTTAGCAAATAAAAACACAAGGTGCTGAATTAAATTTAAATTTCAGAAACAAATAATTTTTAATATAATAAAATACCGTGAACATGCTTATTAAACATTAAAATAACGTTTGTGGTTTTTGTGACATTTAACTTTAACTGGCCATCCTGTGTTGATCTTACAACACTAACAAAGTGATCGCGTTGGGCTGACTAACGGCTATTCTCCCTCCTCAGGCACCACGGCCAATGGGAGACTTCTGGCCCCTGTCCCACCCCACCCCCAAGGCCAGCACTGCACACCTGCAACAGTGTCCTGTGCCACTTCCGAAAGCTCAGACGTGGCACGGTTAGTCAATCTCCAGTAAGAAGACACTGTGACTAAGAGGAAACACAGCCAGGAAAAAGAGCAGAGGGCACTGGCGGGAAGACTATATTCACCTCTGCATCTAAAGTGGGGGGAACCCCTACCCTAGACTTGGTGTAAACGGGGGACAGATCCTGGATTCTGTGCACTGCCAGATGTGTGAAGACCACAAATAACCCTGCTACACTGAAAAGAGAATTTAAAAATATGTGTGTTAAGAAGATGATCATGGGATTGCAGGGCCTGCTGTTATCTCTGAATATTATTTTTTTATGGAGCTCATTTTTAATATCGGCACTTTTAGCGTGAATGTAAATAAACCTGATCACGCAAAAAACTCAGTGTGTTCTTTTTTTTTGCCGATTTAAGCTAAAACACCATCAATGTTCTCTTAGAAGCAGCATCTTTCAAGATAACAGAGGCAGCACTAGGCTTTTGATACCCACTAAAAAAATAATAAATAAACAACTGACTTTTGAGCCCTCCCCCCAAGGGCATGTATTCAGCTCAACAGGCCAGGTGCTCAAGAGCAGATGAGGACAGTCCTGTGGGGTTTCTTCTCTTTGCCCTCCTGCCAAGGGATCATTCCAGTACCATAGTAACCCCAGGAAAGACGGGCCCTTTTTTTTGTAAGAAAGGATGGTAAATATGACCATGTTACACACAGCAAAATCAAACCCACTTCTATGATGAAATAACCATCTACTCTAGTTCCCCCCAAAGATTCCGTTGACGCCAATTTTAGTGAACAACAGTTGGAAGGGACATAAAAGCTGGCCACCATTCTTTACACAGAAGCCAAACTGGAACCTAACCCCAGCATATATTGTATACCCATGTATATGTGCAAGATGGGAAGTATATGCCTATATATAAATATAAATACATATAAAGCTAACTTTCAATGCTCGGAAAACAAAAGCTATCCCCATATAACAGCCAAATTCTGACATAACTCAGTTTGGACACCTCATCTGGTGTGCACTGCACTCATTCTCAGTGTAAACCCTGCTGCGCCGGGCAATGATATACTGTAATGTCACATCGCAATCTGGATTTACTATAAAGGGCCGCGGACGAGCTTCAGAGCAGTAAACACTGCAGCGAGGTGTATTTCACACTGAGCTGGTTTTTATGAAGAACACTTCACCGCCCAGGCACGGCACCTGGATGATGGATGGTGAAAGATGCATGACAAGCTTCATCCTTGTTTGTAAATCTTAACTGTTCCCGCTCACTAACTCTGAAGGCAATTTTCAAAGACAGCGGCAGACAGAAGGACAGCACAGCTTTCCTGAAGGTTATTCAAGTTGTACTTGGCCTGGGCCGGGCCTCTGAGGAACCAAGGAGGGAACATAAACTCCGGAGTTACTCCACACCGCGCCTGAGAAAAACCGCTGACGCCCTGTGGGCTCAAGTCAGAATCAAATGAGGAAATCTCACACGTGATCATGTTGGACGCTCTGCCCAGAGCGGCCACTGTCCATCCAAGTTCATGCCCATGTGAGTGCTGCCTCTTCAGGATTTTTAAAGACAAGGGGTCATGGAATGAGTAACAGAATAAGCAGACTTGATGGTGTGTCATGTGTCCACAATAGATGGGGTTCCCTCCACTGAACAGGCGGGTAGGGGGCCTAGCGTCACACCTGCATCCCATCAAGATAAAATTACCCCGAAAACACGGGCCAGCAGTGTCTAGTTATTGTGTTCAATCTGGTTCTGTCAGGACACTTGGGAGTTCCTAAAAGTGTGCTTTCCAGAGCTCTGCCCTTTCCGTGTCCCCTCCTGACTGCTGCAATCTTTAGCCCAAAGGAAAACCCCAGCAAAGGTGCCCTGTTTTTCAAGAACAAGTTAAAGATGTAAAAGCAATCTCATGATAAGCCACTGACAGACTAAGTAGAATGTAAAACACTGTCTCTCTCAAAAATTATCTGGGGAAATTCAACAGGCCTTTTATTCACACTAATTTTAAAATAACAACCATGTCTATGGAGGGGAAAAAAAAACTTTTAAAAAGTGGTTTCATTTCAATTTTCACTTTTAATTTCAAAGCTAATAACTAGTCATTTAATTTTGCAATGTCTGCCTTTGCCAAATATTACACTTGCACTTTACTCCCTCCTGTTAAATAAAAAGAAAATTCAAATATCACCGCAAAATTAAACAGTGACTTTACCATGTCAATCAAGTCATAAAGGTGTTTTAAAGTTTACATTTACCTTGGGGAATAGTAATGTAAATACCACACCTGATACCCTGTGGATTTTTTTCTTTCTTTTTTTTTTTTTTTTTTTTTTTTTGGCGGTACGCGGGCCTCTCACTGTTGTGGCCTCTCCCGTTGCGGAGCACAGGTTCCAACGCGCAGGCTCAGCGGCCATGGCTCACAGGCCTAGTCGCTCCGCGGTATGTGGGATCTTCCCAGACCGGGGCACGAACCCGTGTCCCCTGCATCGGCAGGCGGACTCTCAACCACTGCGCCACCAGGGAAGCCCCCTGTGGATTTTTTAAGGCTGCTCTCGGGGTTTTTTGACCAGCTAAGTCATCACTGTGTTCTCAGCTTTTCCACCTGCCATGTGGAAACGAGGAACCCCTTCTCTTCCCTACTTCACAGGCATTGTCTCCATACCTCAGTGTCCTCGTGTGCAAAATGCGGATGATACTATGATGACAAGACTCAAATGAGCTATCCCCACAATGTGCACAGGGCACTGTCTTACAGACAGTGTGAGAAGTACAGGTTTGTGAGAAAAGGAAAAGGAAAGGGAGGGAAGAAGAAACCACAGGATTTACCAGCAGAAAGAACACCAGGGAAGCAGTTCAGAGACCTGAGCTCCTACACTGGCCCCTCTTCCTCAACTCTAGAAACAGGCTCAGAGATGGCACGGCATCCTGCCTGCAACTCCACCCCGTCTCTCTTAGCGTGAACAGTGATCAAGCTTCTCCTGACTTCTCATGCAGGGCTGTGTTATCAATCAAACACCCGTCACAGGCAAAGATTTAAGTCTTTAAAATTCGAGCTTTTCAAAGGGAAGATTCTGCATGATATAAATGCAGGATACGTTGCAGCCTGGGGGTTGCACCCCACGTTTTTCCATGACCGATTTATTTCATCAAGTGCTTTATCGGAATGCCTAACTCTGGGCCAGGGAGGCACCAGCAGAAAGAATCCAGAGGCCAGTTTCTTATTCATACAAGAAACCATGAAACATCCCAGGAGTCCCCTGAGAACATGGTGTCACGCTAGGCACCTGGAAGACTACAGAGATGAATGAATGAGATCCCTGCCCTTCATGTGTGAGAATATACACCCTGGTAATTCTTGCTCAAGTACTGCAGTGAGTGAACGTCTTCCTTCCACGAGTGAGTCTGACATCCTTCAGGTAGGCCCTGGGAAGTGCCTGCTATTTCTAGACTGGTGGTGGCCTTGTCAAAAGGCAGCATGTTACACAGAGGACATGTTAGACTCCCATCAGCTCTCTCTCTTTTCGTGGAGGGAGAAAAAAAGTTTGAAAAGAAGACAGAAGCCAGGTGTGTCCTCATCCAAGAGCATTTCAGCTTGCCTTCTATACTATTCTTTAGGTATAAAGGGACCTGCTGGTGTCCTTCTATATTCCTCTTCCCTGGTTGTTTCTTCGGAAACATACTGTATATGTGATATATTAAAAATAAGTCTTCAAAGCTGCCGTTTATCATATGCTTAAAATAAGTGTGCTTCGTGTTCCTTACTCAGCAGGCCATCATGTCTAGCCAATTTCAAGAATCACAATACACACATGGCTCATTTCAAGCAGGGTCCCTGTAGAGCTAAAAACACAGCCTCCTTGATGACTGTGATCACCTTCATTTGTACGGCCCAGTGCCAGGCACTTGCTGAAATGAAAAGATATATAAGAGATGGTGATGGGTCTTCACGTGAGATTAAGGGAGTTGATAGCTGCTGCCATGCTTTCACATAGTTTTTTTGTGATCCATATATAAAAATAGATAAAGCTCTTATTACCTTTTTTTCAACCTTCCAGATGAGGGATCTAAAGCTCTAAGAGATTAAACAAGCATCTTACAATCCAGCCCAGAGCTGGGGATCTGAGCCAGATCTTCCCTCCTGGGGGGGTCCATTCCTTTGCACGCATCGGCCTCCACAGTCACTGCCAGTGAATGGTGCACTTACCTCTCTGTTCAAAGCTAAAGCTGAGAATAAAAAGGTCACATAAAGAAAACAGGTTTACCAGCCAAGTGCTCTTTTCTTTGAAATTCAGCAAAAGATAAGTCATTTCCTAAAGCGCCAAAGCTTAAACTCAACACTTTCTAACTGTTGCATAAAACTCATTCAGCTTTCTTTAAAAAGCAGGGAAAGCAAGGGGTCAATGTTCTTCTCTCCTACAGGCGTGCCATACAATTCAAAGCAGAACATACACAACAGAAGCAGCCCTCAGATTCCTTGGCCTGCTCTCCCTCCTGTCTGAGGAAGACTAAAACATTTCCAGAAGAGCTTTCTCCCCGACAAGAAGAACTGCCTGAAACATCAACACAACCCTTGCAGAAAGGAATGGTGGAAGGAAGATCACCCTGCTCCTCTTGTTGCATGTGTGATTTAAAGAGCTTGTCTGCACCCGGGACGCGAGCTCATCCTCATAACACCTGTGTGGGCTCGACAGGGCCCAGCTCCTCCCGCTTCTTTAACAGGTGAGAAGACTCAGGCTCCCAGAGAAGAGCCTGAAACCCCCAGGGCTACAGCTGCTCAGTCGTGGCTCCCATTCAGGTGCTGAGCACAGAGCTACCCCTTTCCTACCCCGGCCCCGCAGCTGCTCAGGACAGCTATCACATCATCTCACATTAAAGGCAGCTTTGGGGTCCTGGATCATGAGTGAGGAGAACTGAGGGTGCTTCCAACAGGCAGCACAACCTCACTGTTCTCACCTGCAAAACGGGAAGGTTCGACCTCAGCATCTTTTGCTAAAATCCAACTCTAACGCCCAGCATTAAGCAAGTCCATTCCGTGGGTGAAAGCTCAACCACTTTGCATTTAGTTATGACAACCGTGGGGAAGGTAGCATATGCCATCAGTGAAATCAGGCACTTCTAGATTCATCGGCCTACAAAATTGCCAATGCTGAATGCATTCATAAAATCCTATTTGGGAACACAGAGGCCTCTACAAGCTGCCCAGACATTACAGAGAAACATGAGGGCTTCAACTCAGGGAGACCCTTCTGCTGACCTTGCCATCTGACCTTTGGGTAAAATGTAAATGCTCTGCATCTGGCCTCAGAGCTGCTCACATCCTACGTGTGTCAGATGACTAATACGTAAATAGCTCGTGATAGGTAATAAGCGTCCAAATGTGTGTTTCTGTCTCCTAAGAACAGCAGAGTTTGAATGTAAAGGGTGAGTGTGCACAGGAGCCTGCCATTTATCTGAGCTGGAAGCGGCCAAAGATCCAGAAGAAACAGGAGGCACCATTTCTAACTTCCAAACTGAGATCACAAAACGTTATAAATAGACAAAAAGATCGAAGCATGTTCACCTTTACCATTTTAAATCTAAACCTCTTTGCAAGTGTTGTCCAGCTACACATACTCCGAGAACTTATTCAAGAATTCACCTGTAGAGAAAATGCCTATTTACAGGTATGAAATGCCACCTACCTGTAGACATGTGTGCATCTACTGACACAGAGGTGTTGCTGTGCAATCTGCCTCCTTATCCCAAGTTGAGGAAGCATCATTTCCAGAATGCTCCTACCACCACTTCCTGAAACACCTGCAACCGTTACTATGACCTGGCCACACTTACACATAAACCAGCCTTCCACTTGGGCAGTAGGTCAGTGTTTCTCAAACTATCTGCAAGGAAGGGCCTGTTTTGTTTAAAATTTTTTTTCAGTTTCCAGTCCACCACAGTCTGATGCTTTTATAAAATACAATAAAAATGAATTACTAGAATCATAAGCCAAAAAATGGAAAATAAGAAGTGCTGGCTAGAGAAATTGGAACGCTCATACACTGCAGTGGAATGTAAAATGGTACAGCCACTGTGGGTAACAGTTTGGAGGCTCTTCAAAAGGTTAAACACAGAATTACCATATGATCCAGAAATTCCACTCCTAAGTATACCCCAGAAGAACTAAAAACGTATTCAAAGACTAGTACATTAATATTCATAGTAGTACAATGAACAATGTCAAAAAAGGGTGGAAAGAACCCAAATGTCCATCAACTAATGAACAGATAAACAAAATGTATATCCATACATGCAATCGTATTAGGCTATAATAAGAAATGAAGTACTTATTAGATGCTACAACTTGTATGAACCTTGAAAATATTATGCTAACTGAAAGAAGACAGTCCAAAAGGCCACATATTATATGATTCCATTTACACAAAGCATCGACAATAGGCAAATCCATCGAAACAAGAAAGCAGATGAGTGGTTACCAGGGGCTGGTGGAAGGGAGAATGGAAAGTGACTGCTTCACGGGTATGGGGTTTCCTTGTGGGGTGATGGAAATGACTTGGAGCTAGATAGAGGTGATGGCTGCCCAACACTGTGACCTACTAAATGCCACTGAATTTTGTACACTTTAAAATAGTTAATGGTTAATTTTATGTCAGGTGGATTTTACTTCAATATAAAAATGAATTGCTAGGAAAGTGAAAGACAAAAACTACGAGCCCCAATTTTTTATTGATTCAACATAGAATTGCTCTGTCAAATTGCTGTTTACTCTTAATTCCTCTGCTTATCTCCTCTTAGACCAGTAACAAAGCATGTGCAGCCCCACTCTGGGGACCACTGCCCTACAAGGGGTGCCCTAGGGGATCCCACCCCACCTCGCTTACTCAGAGACATGCTATCGTCCCTGACAATTATGCTCCCACACATACCTCGCATTAGCTAATCTTTATAATAACCTATTATGATAACCCCCTTCTTTAAAGAAGAGAAAAGGAGCTTCCTTGAACTCACCCCCTCCTCCAGGTACTGCCCCATTTCATTACTCCCCTTACAGCAAGACCCCTTCAAGAGCTGTCTACACTCACTGCTCCAATGCTTCTCTCCCACATGCTCCTGGACGCACAGTCAAGGTATGGCCCCCACCTCCCCACCACAGGGGCCACTCATCAAGCCGCTGATCATTTCTACCTTTCAACAGCCCATGGTCAATTCCAGTCCTCAGCTCATCTGACCTCTCAGCACTATTTGGCTCAGTTTTCTTCCTACCTCACGGGTAGGAGAAGGTACCTACCTGACTCTCCCCTGCTGGTCTTCCTCATCTACCAAACTTCTCAAAGTTAGAAGGCCTCAGAGCTCAATCCTTGGTCCTTTATTCTTCTCCATCGATACTCACCTCTCCAGGTGATCCCACCATATTAACTTCAAATGACATCTACGCACTGAACGCTCAAGTTTCTATTTCCAGCAGGGAAATCGCCCCTCAACTTCAGACTTCGTACATCCAACTCCTACTTGACGATCCACTTGGATGGCTCACGTACATCTCACACTTAACACATGCAAAATTAAACTCCCAATTCCTGCAAACCTGTTTTTCTCATGGTCTTCTTTACCTGAATAAGTGGAAGCTCCATGTTTCTACTTGATCAGATCAAAAATGATGGCGTCATCCTTCACTCCTCCCTTTTCATCCCATCCCAAATTCATCACCGAATCTTTTTGGTTCTATCTTCAAAATGTATCTAGAATTCAACCCTCCCACACTGCCATCACGCCCACCCCGACTAAGCCACTGCCATCTTTTGCAAGCATTATGGCCACAGCCTTCTAACTGGTCTCCCTGCCTCCGCCTTGCACCCCTACAGCCTGTTCCTAAACAGCAGCCAGAGTGATCTTTAAAAACCACAAGCAGGGGCTTCCCTGGTGGCGCAGTGGTTGAGAGTCTGCCTGCCGATGCAGGGGACACAGGTTTGTGGCCCGGTCCGGGAAGATCCCACATGCCGCAGAGCAGCTGGGCCCGTGAGCCATGGCCGCTGAGCCTGCACGTCTTGAGCCTGTGCTCCGCAGCGGGAGAGGCCGCAACAGTGAGAGGCCCGCGTACCGCAAAAACAACAACAAAAAAACCCCACAAGCAGACATGTCACCCCTTTGCTGGAAACCCTCCAGTGGCTTCCCACCTACTTGAGATAAGAGCCAAAGTGCTTGCAGTGGCTCACAAAGTCTTACACAACCAGGCCCCACCATCTCTGATCTATGTCCTAACACTTTTCAAGACATAAAAAAAGGCTCCTAGCCTTTTTACAAAGAAAAACATTAAACAGTAGCAACACAGCAAAAGGAAAACTTTCCCTGTAATTCTTTTCCCCCCTACATTCTATTTTCATGTTGCAATCTTCAGCAAAACCAGAGGAAAACCTTGAACTTGGACTCATTTCTTTGGATGGTAAAGTACGGTTTATCTTTAAAGAAACTGAAGAAAAATGAATTTAGTAGGCAAACTTATACTTAAATGAGATTTTAACGAAAACATTAAACCTACTGAAAAAACTGTTTTTCAACTTACTTACAAATCCCCACCTAAAATAACTGATATACTATTTACAAATTGTAATTTATTTATTAATGCAACCAACCAAAGGACCTCAATGCAAACTTGATAGAACTGATAAATGTAACTGGTTATCAGCCAGTCTCTACCACCTTCTCACAAATGACTATACTGATGCCCCCATCCCCACCCCCGCATCCTGCCACTAGCCTCAGCCCCATTTACCAGAGGGCCTAAATGGCCCCCACTTGTGTTGATGCTGATGATAAAAATGAGGGTCCAATGTCCCAGGAGGTGATCCTGAGGTGTTCCTATTGACCCCCAACCTTCTCTTTCCCCACCCCTTCCCACCTGCTCTGTAAAACATGTCATGCAATGTAGGAGCCCAAGACACCATATATTTGGAAGCCGCATTTCTTTAAAAAATAAGCTAAGGTTTGGATTTCCTATTAATCCATATTCTCCTTCCCCATGGCAATTCCGAAGTAGATATTACTGAGATTCCACTATATTTCTTCCTAGCTCACTCCCCCATGTCTGAAGAGAGTTAGAGAAGGATCAGAAGGTTAAGCCTGAGGTCTCCTCACACCACACTTTCAAACACACTCTTTCACCAAAAAAGTTTTAGGAAATCCTAGGTGTTATTCACCCCGTCTCTCACCAGGGACACTGGTCTTTCTTTTTCCTGGACTGTAACGTCTCTCCTTCTGAGCCTTTTCCTTTTCTGCCATAAATTCAAATGCCTATTGGTCCTCTCCAAATTCCTTCCTCTCTGCTCTAGTAAATTTCCTCTTATCTTTTTGTCGCACTGCCTTGCTCTGAATTTACACCTCTTGTCTCAAGAATGCCAATGCTTCTAAAAATATTCCACTATTCCTAGAGCAAGGAGCTCAGGCAATTTCTTCCTGAAAGTAAGTTTCAGTCCTAATTTTCTGTATGAGCAAATGTATTTTGTAACTGCTCCATCCCTAAACTCTGGCTCCATGAGACGATGAGTTAGGATTGTGACCTTTCGGGATTGTGTTTTCTTTATAGAGCAAGCTTACTTAAAAACCATACCTGACTCATTTATTCCTTTGTTCATTCACTCCTTCATTCATCCACTCAGCTGATGAAAAACAAATAGGCATCATAGCAACTAAAAAGGTACATAAAATGTGTTGTCTGTTCTTAAGGAGCTTATAATTCACATAAATATACAGAATCAAAGGCAGTATAAAAGAAGGACCACATGGGCAAACATTATACGGTATGAATATTTACATAAAGAATTGTGTTTGTCCGTTCCTGGCAAAAAGTGATTATTAATGGGTCAAAGTGCAATCAATAATATGTACTTCAGTCTATAGTTCAAACCGGTCAGGTTCCCTCGACCTATGTATTCCATATTAACAAAATCCTTTATTTTATTTTAGTATGGTAAATAAAGCTTTTTTAGACTTCACTGTTCTGAATTTGGAAATCAAAGCATGGTTCTGATTCTCACTCTCTAAGCACTCGTTTTACCAAGAAGCCAGTTCTTTATAGAGAATCACGTTATTGAGAAAACCAGCTTCTTTTGTCTAGCAGAGTCAGTTCTAGTAGTCAATTTCTCTACCAACTCAATCACTATTGCCCTGATTTCCACTTACTGCCTCAATTGTGTATGCTTCTCACTTTCCTAGATCAAAAGATGATGCTTAAATACAAAGAACTTAAAAAACAGGGCCTGGAAACACAGCAGCCATAAAAGACCAGCCTATCATCACAGTGTAAACATTGGGGAGAAAGTTAAAATTGGAGTTGAGGAATTGTGTATTTCAAAGTGCTCTGGTTCATTAAACAGTCATTTTTTATTTTAAAGCCATTACATCAGAGTTATTTGCATTGCTACTGCATAAACTCTGAGATCTATTATATTCAAAAATGTTTTATTATGTTATTTTATTTCCTCCCGCAAAAGATGAATACACCTTCAATTTTAAATTGGAAAGGTTTTGGAAAACGATTCTTCAATAGACAGAGATTCATTTCACCAAAAATATCAGGACTTGAACCATATTTAAAGGGCCCCTGATATTACATATTGATCCTCCAGAAAATACATCTTTCGCTTCTGATGGTAGTCTCTATCTTATTCTTATCACTCCGGGTGTCCAGAAAAGAGAAACATGATATTAAGAATCTAGCAAAGCAAAATCATTCCATAACTGAATACTTTAAAGGATACTATACAACCTTTCCAACAGCTGCTGTCTGGTAAGCTATTAGAGAGGACCAGAGACCCAGTGCTGGGCAGGTAGCCTCTCCCTACCTCAAATCCAGGCTGCGTAACCAGGAACCTACCGCTCGGTTTGGATTCCGAGTAAGAGAGGCCGTCCTCAAAGGTGAAGATCTGGGACATGCTCTGGCCCAGGTAGGAGGTAGGTGGGTAGTAAGAATGCATCCTGTACTGGGAACTCACTGCGTGGAGGCTCTCCGAGTTTTTCATCTGCTTAAGAAAAAAGAAGGAATATATTGAAACCAAAGTTGCCTATTATAAGAATCACCTAATTCTTTAAATTAAGGGAATAGCTTACTAAAGTTGGAAGTATCCTCACCCATGAATATGCCCCTCCAGTGCACAGACCCTAGAAATACTAGAACTGTGAAGCCTGAACTCCTCGATGCTGGAGGCCCCTCTAAAGTATCCCTCTAATTCCATCTGGTCACAGGATGCTTGACTAGTAAGTACAAAAGAGAACAGGGCAGTAAAACCAGAGAGCGCTGCTTAGGAGCCAACACAATTCTCTGAAACACTGACCAGCACATTTGACCAGGAGCAAGTTATTTAACTTCCTCACGTTTCCTCCTGGGTAAAACGAGCATCTTACACCTTGGTTACCTTACAGTGTTCACATCAAGAGAATATTTAAAAAAAAAACACGCAAGCCTTGTGTGAGCGTCAGCTGTTGTCGTCAGCATGAAGCCGTGCTGGATACTGTCACTCAGAGCCCATTCCCACCCCCTCCTATGCTTTTCCCTGTAGCAAGGAACGGAAGTCTGGGATCTGCTTCTTCCAGATTCTCCTGTCACCAGGCTTCTGGAGGTGATTTGGATTCTGCTAATAGGACATAAAATGAGATCTGATAGGCAGAAGGGAGGCACATGCTGCTTCTCCAGCAGTAGTGGCAGCTGACACTTGGCAGTCATGCCTTTTTCTGGCAATCAGACGCTGCCTTTGGGACCATCAGGCAGCTTTTAGGTAAGGAGCAGTTCCCGTAGCTTCCTGACCTCTCATTCAAGGCTAAGGAGATGGAAACTCCAGGCTTAAAAGGGATCCCCACTCTTGCTTTCCTGGCTCTTCCTGGCCACTTCCATGAACAGTAGAATTGTTCTGAATCCTGCACAGACCCTGGTACAACAGTGAGCACTAAACACATGATCAGATAGATCTTTACAGCAAGAACAGCTTGATCTTTACAGCTCAACTAACAGCTAGACTTCAAGTACATATACTGCCTCTTAAAAACTAAATTCAGGTGGTATTAACTTTATTTAAAAAGTCAACACGGGCTTCCCTGGTGGCGCAGTGGTTGAGAGTCCACCTGCTGATGCAGGGGACACGGGTTCATGCCCCGGTCCGGGAAGATCCCACATGCCGTGGAGCATTTGGGCCCGTGAGCCATGGCTGCTGAGCCTGCGTGTCCGGAGCCTGTGCTCCGCAACAGGAGAGGTCGCAGCGGTGAGAGGCCCGCGTACCGCAAAAAAAAAAAGTCAACATAAGGGAATGTTCAAGGATAAACCAATTCTGTTTAAGAATTAAGGCATAATTTCAAAATCACATTTTTCAATCAAATCTTTAGAATACTACTTGATAAAGAAAATAGTAACAACTTGACAGAGCCTGGCAGGATAAAAGTAGGTACTGGGCTTCCTCAAGATTTACTATGAACATCTAAATTCTGGACAATTTCCCAAGTGATATAGGCCTAAGTAATATGTCTTTGCTTGGTGGAAAGGCCTAACTCCCTGATTTCTCTGTGCTAATCTGAGAAGCTCAAGGGATTCCTTTTTGACCCTCCCAACTGCTCCCCAGCACACACGTCTGTTCTAATGGGTGGATTATTTCTTCTTGCAGAAGCAAAGAAAACTCCATTCCACTTATTTCCTTACAAGTTAAGTTTATCTGGCAAGTTCCCTTTATCCTTTCTAGTTTGTTTTTCTGACGCATATAAAATGTTATCTCTGGGGGCTTCCCTGGTGGCGCAGTGCTTGAGAGTCCGCCTGCCGATGCAGGAGACGCGGGTTCGTGCCCCGTTTCGGGAGGATCCCACATGCCGCGGAGCGGCTGGGCCCGTGAGCCATGGCCACTGAGCCTGCGCGTCCGGAGCCTGTGCTCCGCAAATGGGAGAGGCCACAACAGTGAGAGGCCCGCATAACGCAAGAAAAAAAAAAAAAAAAAAAAATGTTATCTCTTCTAACTCAATCACCCCGCTTTCATTTTCTACCATTATATAAATCTTTACTAAATAAGAGGGCAGGCAAGCTGTACTTGGAAATAGCCAAAGGGGAAAAACCGTCTGCCTTTAATGAGTGAGCCCAAGTCAGAAGCCATTAAGGAGCCGTGAAATCATTTAAAGTGAGGATCAATGGTCAGTTTACTGCACAGACCCAGTTATCAATTAGCCCAGTGCTTCCCAGGGCTCTCTTAATGTGTACTCAAATAGCCAGGGGATGCTGTTAAAAAGTACACTCTGATTCAGCAAGTCTGGGGTGGGGACCTCACAGTGTGACATGCTCTCAATCAGCATCTCAATCAGGAGATGCTGATTCTGCTCAAGGGACTAGAATAAATGATCCTTTCTCTCATACTTGGAGCCTTTAAGGGCCATGACCAAAGGAGGACCTTCTAAAAAACCTCTTTTGAACAACTGTTTTACAACCATCAACTTTCCACCGGAACTGAGGGAAGGTGGAAATCATGTAAAAAACATTAAAATTTTTTTCATTCTTTTTCTTTCTATATATGAGATTCCCCAGAGCTAAAGGATTTCCTTCAGGGGTCTGCTGCCATCTAACATGGCTGCAGCGGGACTAACAAACTCAGACGCACTTTGCATCAAAGAGCCACTTCTTCCTCTATAGACCTCTGTCAAGTCAACCACACAGTCTAAGTAATGAACGCTGAACTAGAGGCTAAGTGTCGACTTTTAAGTACAAAGCGCCGTGATGTAACCCAAGGAGCCTCCCCGCTCTAGGTGGTGAGTTGGGCCCTTCTCCTTTCAGTTTGACAGTATCTTCCAGTAAGTTCTTCAGGAAAAATGCTTTTCCGTTTTGCCCACGTACGAGAAAACTGACAGGACTGACCCTGCAAGGCTCTGCAAAATACTGGATTTTTTTCTTTACTATGAATTTTATGTAAAACCTCTTTTTAAAAAAGTTTTCACTGTGAGTCTAGAGTAGGAATTGGCAAACATGTTTTGGTAAATGGCCAAAGAATAATTATCTTAGGCTTTATAAGCCACAGGGTCTCTAGACAAATCAGAAAATGAATGGACATAGCTATGTTCCAATAAAACTTTATTTATAAAAATGCACCCTGGTCCTCAACCTTCACTCTCACTAGAATACAGGGAGGTGGGGACCCAGCACTGATGCCTGGGCTCCACCCCTAGAGCATCAGACTTCACTGCTCTGGGATGTGGCCTGGGCCCTGGGCTTTTTCAAAAGCTCCCCAGGTAATTCCAGTGTGACACCAAGATTAAGAACCAGTGTTCTAGGATTACCTACATATTTCCCATATCTGGAGAAGTATGAAATCCCCAGTATCAACTAAAAAATGCAAAAGGTTAAGTCTGAGAAACAGACTAGTCAACTGCTGCCAATCCCAATATGTATAATACTTAAAAAGAGATTCAGATAAACTATAGAGTTCTTTTTTGTCTTTAACTAAAGCTTACCGGAAAATAAACACAACTTCAAATCCATGTATATGTTTGTTTTTCCTTAATTCATTTTCTGTTTTCAGAAAGCATCAAATAACAAGGATTATTTGGAAATAGATATTGAGTTAACTGAACTCAGACTTTCGATTTCTCTAATGAATCCCTAGATGACTGAGCTATAGCAAAAGAAGACCTCCAGCAAAAGAAGAAAAAGATATAAAGGGTCAGACTCCACCTGAGATTATTAAAATGTGGATTTACTGAGGCCCCCAATCGCTTCACCGGCTCCCAACTAGAAGAATAATCTACAAATAACCATCCGCACAACGACTTGGAAATAAGAAAGAAGGCCGGTTTGATGCATTTCAAAGTGTACATGTAAACCTCTGAAACATGAAGTTAAAACTGA
The DNA here is from genome assembly GCF_000442215.2 of Lipotes vexillifer. Taxonomy (NCBI): domain Eukaryota; kingdom Metazoa; phylum Chordata; class Mammalia; order Artiodactyla; family Lipotidae; genus Lipotes; species Lipotes vexillifer. Next base: position 1,462,980 of record NW_006793764.1, read on the forward strand.
ATCGTGGGCTTCCCTGGTGGTGCAGTGGTTGAGAGTCCGCCTACCGATGCAGGGGACGCGGGTTCGTGCCCCCGTCCGGCTCTGAAACATGAAGTTAAAACTGAATCGTGGGCTTCCCTGGTGGTGCAGTGGTTGAGAGTCCGCCTACCGATGCAGGGGACGCGGGTTCGTGCCCCGGTCCGGGAGGATCCCACATGCCGCGGAGCGGCTGGGCCCGTGAGCCATGGCCGCTGAGCCTGCGCGTCCAGAGCCTGTGCTCCGCAACGGGACAGGCCGCAGCAGTGAGAGGCCCGCGTACCGCAAAACAAAAAACAAAAAACAAAAAAAAAAACGAATTGTGATTCACCCTGAAAGTCCAAAAAGAGGTGTGGAAAAATGCGATTTAAAACTCTAAATCACTTCTTACTCCCTTCTAACTTAAAAAAAAAATCACAGCCTGCGACACTGGGCTGAGACAAAAACGGGTAAATAAGGAAACCTTTGAAATGTCCTGTTGTATGATATTTTAAACCAGTAGTACTCAGCTTGGGGTAATTTGTCCCCTGGGGACATTTAGCAAAGTCTGGAGACACTTTTAGTTGTCACAACTAGGTGTGTATGGGGGGGTGCTACTGGCATCTGGTGAGCAGAGACCAGGGACGCTGCTAAGCATCCTCCAATGTGCAGGGCGGTCCCACACAGAACTGTCCAGCCCAACATTCTGATGGCGCCAAGCTTGAGAAAACCTGCTTTAAACCAATCGAATACTAACCACCCCCTTCTGCTCAGCTCCTCACTTCCAGCTAAAACAGCAAAGCTCTACTGAAGGATAAAAGGTGCTCCCAAATGGAAGGGACTGTTCAGTTTTGCTGAAAGGATACAACTTTTCTTACCTTTATGCAATGCTGCCTTGCTTCTTCTCAAGATTTTATTTTTTATTCCTTTAAATTAAACAAACCAAGTAAAACCTAAAAGCCCAGGATTCCAGTGCATTACGGCTACTACTATTATTAGCATGTGGTAGCTGGCAAGCAAGAGGCATGTTTTATACCTTATTACCCACCCCAAGTCTCTGAACCAGAGTATGACCTACGCGGGAGCTGGGCTGGCGGAGAACATGCGCGGTGTCAGTATTAACCCTGGAGGAAATATTAAGAGCTTTGGGTTTTATTTTATTAAACTGTTGAGAACATACAGCACAATGAATCTGAACCACAGGTTTCCTTCTTATATACCACAGTCACCCTTTAACGATAAAATCCCAACAGAATGTAAAAATGTTAGACCCCACTTCCTTTAAAGAAAAATTCTTAAACACTACTCACTGGTTGTCTATTAACAGTTCAGATAGGAAGAGTCTGGTCTCACACTGAATCGAACACTCCATCCAGGGAACAGCTAGAGATTCCTGAAAACCAAGTCCTAGTCTCGTTTATATCAAGCGGAGCTCAGCTGCACAGAATTAGAGTCGGCGAAGAAAGGGGATGGTCTTCATAAGAAGACTGTATAGGCTAAAATTCCTAATTGCAAACTCTGATATTTAAACAAATAGCGTGAAGATCCCGCTGGCACTGACATGTGACTTACGGGCTTTTAACTGCAAAAGCCACATGTGGGATAAAACTTTGGTTTTAAGAACAGAAACCTTTTTTTTTTTTTTTTGCGGTACACGGGCCTCTCACTGCTGTGGCCTCTCCCGTGGCAGAGCACAGGCTCCGGACGCGCAGGCTCAGCGGCCATGGCTCACGGGCCCAGCCGCCCCGCGGCATGCGGGATCCTCCCGGACCAGGGCACGAACCCGCGTCCCCTGCATCCGCAGGCGGACTCCCAACCACTGTGCCACCAGGGAAGCCCAGAAACCTTTTTATAAAACAAAGCAGGGCTCTTCGCATGCTGTGGAATTCTAGGTCTTCTGGTGAGCTTAAGAGTGGAGGTTAGGGCTGACTTTTTTAAACTCCTTATTAAAGAATTTCTTTAGTTTTAAAAGAAGCTTCTTTTCAAACTATTTGAATGGGATGCCTGTTCCCACTCTCACCTGATCGCACACTGAGAATGCTCCTAGCCCAGGGACCTTAGACCTGGGCAAGGTGCTTTCCCTAAAAGGCAAGTGCCCATCCCCCCTCCTTAAATAGGCACCTCAATCAACCTCTGGGATTCCACACATCGCAGCTGGAAGGAGTTATTTTTAATGACTGCTGTTATACATACATTTCAGAGATTACTGAAACATCAACAGACCCAATGCTGAGTCATGTGCCACAAGCAGGTTCCCTACAGCTACAATCCATCCCTCCCTTCTTCCTTCCCTGTCCCTCTGTTCCCCTGGAGGTTATTTTTTTCTCCCCTAACTTCATTAGGAGTTAACTTCCTCCGCTGGGCCCACCTTACTTTCTCTTAGGTGGTATATTATGGAATGCCTTCCACTCCCCTCCCTAGAGCCAGGAAGAGAAAAGGAAACAGAGGGAGACTGGCCTGTGAGGACTCAGGCCCTTGGAAGGGATTCCTGAAGAGCCAGGGGGACTCCGTTAATGGGGGAAAGAACTGTGTTTGAGGGTCAGCACTTAGATGCTGGAGAACATAGGAGCTGTTTGTCCAGAAATGCAAGAGGTGCTCTTCCTCCTGAGAGGAGGTGGGAGGGGGAAAAAGGAGACAGAAGGACGATGTGCATGTAGTATGGCAGAGAGGACAAACAATTTAAGAAATGATACTTCGAAGATGTTTAAAATTGCAAGCCCCATGTTTCCCAGAGCTTCAGAGCCTGTGACACAAGTGAAAGCAAAACAAAACTTGTGTGGGTGAACTTTTCAAAAAGCATAGAAGAAAAGCAGCTCAATTCCAGGCTGGACTAATACCAGAGTAGACTTTTAAAACATAAAATACACTGTAAGATGAACCATGGGAAAAAACATAGACCCTGGAGAAGGCATAATATAGGAATTCACATCACTTTATAAACTTTAAAATATGGAAAAGGCATATGATACCAGGATTGCACTTGCATTTATTAGTGGTCCATTTCGCTTGTCCTTAGTAAAAAAAACAATTAAGACGCAAATAGGGACTTCCCTGGTGGTCCAGTGGTTAAGAATCTGCCTTCCAGGGCAGAGGATGCAGGTTCCATCCCTGGTTGGGGAACTAAGATCCTACACGCCACTGGGCAACCAAGCCCACACACCACAACTACTGAGCCCATGTACCTCAACTAGAGACTCTGCATGCCACAAACTACAGAGCCCATGCACTCTGGAGCCCATGCACCACAACTAAGACCCAACGCAGCCAAAAATAAATAAATAAAATGTTTTAAAAAAAGATGTGAATAGCCCCACATTTTAAAAAACCCAAACTAACTTCCTAAAACTTGTCACTTGGTTGTTCTCACCATCGGCATCACTGGCACAGACAGAACAGCTTACTCCTCTAGCCAGTGTTTTACAATATGCAGCACTGTGACCCTTTAGTGGGCCACAAAGTAATGGTTCCTTTTCCCGGAACCTGGGAGGGTTTTATGCATTTTCAGGGTTCACAAAAGAGAGGGGGGCAGTTCATGTGGAAACAGCCTCTGGGACTAGCCCAGTGCCTTCCTCATTTTTCCCAAACCACAAACTTACACAGGACTTTCTAGCTCCTAGGTTAGAAACTTCTATTTGTCTCATTCACAAATCTGAAACACAAACCCAACTGTGTGACTGACTTCCCACCTGAAGTCACACAGAGCCAGGCAGAAATGCAAGCATGATTCACGTAAAAGCCAACAGGAAACAGCTTCGGTGAAACAGCTGGTTTGTATTGTTAAAATTGGGTTAATAACTCTCAAGACATAGTACTCTTCACTCTAGCGTGCAAGCCTCCAAGAGCATGACATTACACCTCTGCAGAAAGGTGGAGGGAGCTTTGGGAATGGTGACATTCTGGTCACCATTTCTCTGGTCACTTTCCAGAGAAAATGTACCTTGCACATGTCACATCTAAGGGGGGTCGGGAGGCGGGAGGTGGACAGGAAACTGTAGATACTTGAGTCCTCATAATGTAATCATCATGAACATAGGAAAAACCTGCTCCAAGACATCAAAACCCTTGGTTCAGCTCGCAAGGGATTAAGCAGAGAAGGCAGAATGCAAGGCAAGTCAGCCTCAGAAGCTTCTCTCTACTAAACCAGGCCACCTTTCCCATTTTAAATTAAGGCACCTGCCTATTATAAAGACCTAGTCATTGCTTTTGGATTTTAACAACTCTTCACATTTTCACTGTTCCAAGTTCAAATTGGGGGTCTGAAAATGAGAAGAAAAGATGCCTGCAACCACACATTCAGGAACTTTGATTTTAGAACCAGAAGTATCAGAGGCATCCACTTTTGTTCCCATCTTGATGGACAAATTTAATTAACCTTTGCTACGCTGTTCCAACCTACTGTTTTAGACAAAACTAGTGACCCACAAACAATATGTTACCATCAGAATCTCAATGGCGGAGACACCAAGAGATATAGCCCTATCAGCAGTATCAGGAAATAAGCCACTTGGATTAGCCGCTCGAAGAAATATGGATTATATTCATGTCACACACGAGCTGTCAGAAACCTTAGGATACTTTTAGCATAAATCAGCAGTGTGAAGGGTATCTTACGAGTACTGAACATGACAGACTGCTTGGAGGGCAAGGTGAGCCTGTCTGGGGCCACCTGCTAAGTGTAAGCACATGCGCACATGTACTTTACCCACACTGGCGTCAAAAACTGGAATGCAGGCTGGTGACCGGGGATGGGCACATCACACTCAATTCACGGTGTGTTAGTAGCATGGAAAGGTGCTTCCCACTCCAAAACCATGATGGAGAGTGCACCTCAAAGGAACCAAATGGCACAAGAACGACCAAAAATCTGTTGCCTTAAAGCGCCCAGAAGTGCGTGGGCGAGTGACTTAAACGTGGTCAACACCACCAGGGCTAGGGCTCTTCTCCTATCTAACATGTCAAGTCTCTGAAAACATTTTTTAAGATGTCGTATCTCACAATATCATAAGATGTAAGAAAACGTTATATAACACCTCGCAGGGCTTCATACCAGGAAAACCAAGAAATGTGCGCTGCCCCACGAGGAGGGCAGAGAGACGGGGGGCAAACGTGCCCCCTCTGTAGTCAGCCAGGTAAACCCAGGTTCCAGCTCCAACCCCCCACTTGCCAGCCTGTGATATGGCAGGTTACTTCACCTCCCTGAGCCTCAGTTTCCTCACCCACAGAAGTGGATACCAATCCCCGACACGGCCGTGTTTCAGGGCTGAGCGGAGCAGCGGGTATGAAAGGCCCAGTACCAGGCTGTCCAGTAACTGTCCTGACGCACCCCTCCCTCCCCTACGGGTTTCCCGCTGTGTGGCCTCAGTGCAGGGCGGTGGTCACACCCAAGGACCCCTCTTTTGGGTTTGTTACCACATGACTCTGAGCCCTTTTACAGGTATGTCAGGGACCTAGTAATAAAGAGGAAGACAGAAAAATCTGTCCGTTATATAATTCAAAAATTATTTTAAGTATATAAATGTTTGATATTTGAAAGAAAAATCCATTGTCTGAATTGTTTCTACTTTTCACATTTAAATAAGTGGAAAAACCAACTCAAGAAACTACACTGGGCTTCCCTGGTGGCGCAGTGGTTGAGAATCTGCCTGCTAATGCAGGGGACACGGGTTCGAGCCCTGGTCTGGAAGGATCCCACATGCCGTGGAGCAACTAGGCCCATGAGCCACAACTACTGAGCCTGCGCGTCTGGAGCCTGTGCTCCGCAACAAGAGAGGCCACCATAGTGAGAGGCCCGCGCACCGCGATGAAGAGTGGCCCCCGCTTGCCACAACTAGAGAAAGCCCTCGCACAGAAACGAGGACGCAACACATCAAATATAAATAAATTAATAAACTCCCCCCCCCAACATCTTCTTTAAAAAAAAAAAAAACTACACTGACACCATCAAACAGAGAGAGACAGAGACAGAGACAGAGAAAACGCTCCTTCCCGTTTTTGGTTGCATACCACTACCCAATACATAGAATTTTTATGTCTGCCCTCCTTCTCTCAGTATTGGCTAAGAATTGCCAAAAAGAGTGTTTGTGAAAAGGAATGAAATGAGGAAATAATCCCCTTTTCCCTGTTCCTCAATCTCCTTACGAACTCCCCCCCTCCCAGGAGGTTGTGCATCTCAAGGAGATGCCCTCGGGATCAGGGGTCTTCCAAGGAGGGGGCGCTGACAGCAACCTGTCCTGGGTGCAGGGCTTAAGGGAGTAGAGAGAGCACTTTTTAAAATAATAAAACTCACTAAGTCAACCTGCTTCTAATGGTCACCAAGCAGTGGCAATTCTAAACGACAGTAATGATAAAATACTTGTCCTCACCCCACCTCGCCTCGTCCCCGGGCACAGCACTGCACAGGGCTCACCTTCCACAAGCACCACAGTTCCCTGGAAACCTCCAGACTCTGACCACTGGCGATCAGAGAATTACATGTGTCCTTTCTCTCATCCACCCACTGTGAGCTGGCACTGGAGGAGACAGTCTAACGCAGGGCTGGGCACAGAGCTGGCACTCGAGGTATGAATGATAAATACACGAAGGAGTTTCTTATGCACACTCTGTAATATGGAAAATTTTTCATAACCCTATTCTTTTTGTTTTTCTGCTACCATATTCCTAATATATCTCCAAAAATAGGGCAAATCAGCCTCTGTTATGCATTCCCTTGATTTTGGTCTTCATCCAACTAATGAGGGCCACTTACCAGGCCACAGAATCATGGACTCCCAAGAAACCTGAGACTCACTCATGCACACACATAAGCATTCTGAAAAGCAACTAATTTTATATCATATTCACATCTACCTAGGAAAAAAAGTAAACTAAAAAGGCAAATGGAAATAGATAAGATTTTGGCCAGCAGCCTAACTAAGTCAAATCTGAAAGCTTTTAAAAACTGTGACCTAATTATCTAATTTTCAAACAGATTACAGAATCCCCAAATGACTGTATCATTTACTAACCTGATGCTACTGTGTCAGAGATCAGATTGTGTAACGACCTCACAGGAGACTGATAATGTCTTTCCTTCTGCCTTCAGCTGAAGCATGGGGTAGTCCCTGGAGTAGGCCAGCCCTTTCCAGGGTTTCCCAACTCAGTCCAGATCAAACTGAATTCATGTAAGAATAGAAATGACCCCGCAGGACGGCCCAGGAATCACTGGAGTCTCCCAAAGGGTCCTAAGGCCCGAGGTTACCCTCCATCTGGATCTCCTGGGATGCTACTGGACTGCTTCAGCTGGGCTGAGAATCCCTTAGGAGGGCCAGGGCCCAACCCCTCTCCGAGATCCTCTCTGAGTCAGAGCTGCCTCCGCCAGTGCCCAGGTTTCCAGAGGCCACTTCCATTTTCTTCCGTAATCCACACATTTTTAACCAAAATACTCTGCAAAAATGACTCTCGTGTGCACTGCTGCAGTGAAGGAGCATTCCTCAGCCCCACCTCTCACCATCTGTGTTCAGCTTCTAAAATACCCACCACCTCCCTTAGTTTTGGTTCCAGACCAAGAGTCACCAAGAATATTGTTATTGCTGGCACCAGTTCTTGCAAACAACAGCCCTCTTGCAGGATCAAAGCATGCAAATCGTTCAACTTTCATAATCTGTGCAAGAAAACAACCATTCCTTCCAGGAAAGGTGTAATAAAAACCACATGATGCCTGTGGTGCCCATGGCTTGTACTCATCTAGAACATGACAAAATAGCAATTCCTCTGTGACAGTGCGTGTCAACAAGGAGGTCGTTTAGAAACAGAAAAAGAGGACTGCATTCCTGTGCTGCACAGCTCCGGGGGCTTCCCAGGATGCCCAGGCCCACTGGCGCCCTGGCCAACAAAGCTTGTCTCCTGCAGGTGTAAGAATATGATGTAAAGGCCCAAGAGAACTGGGTTTATTATTTCTTCTTAAACAAGAAGAACCTAATGAGGAATTATGTTTCAGAAGAAAAAATTGCAGATGTGGCTAAGACTTGACAGGCCATTTAAGGGAAAGTTTATAGTAGAGGCAATGCAACCCCAAACTCTGGGAAGCCTGACACCTTCCCTTCTTCACTAGCTTTAAGATTCCCGTGGTCTGTAATGACTTGTACATTTAAACGGAAGATTCTCCAAGACTGGTCTTCTGAGCTGGAAAGCCCAATCCCTGTATCCTCACTGTCCCAGAAAGCAGGACCTACTTGGGGTGCATGTGAGGGAGCCCCACAAAATGCTGAACTAGCATAAAGGCGTTAACAGGGCTGAGATTAAAAGATAGGAAAAGACCTCAACACCCTGTCTGCAAAGAGTGAGGTTGAGACAGCTGCTAAAGACAGCACACTGAAGACCCCAGAGAATTCCACTGTCGTCACAGTGACACAATGCCAGTGCCTTGGTTTGCAGACTCTCTCTGGTCTTCGGACTAGTACAACTTTTTTTTTTTTTTTTTTTTTTTTTGTGGGACGCGGGCCTTTTTGGGATCTTCCCGGACCAGGACACGAACCTGGGTCCCCTGCATCGGCAGGCGGACTCTCAACCACTGCGCCACCAGGGAAGCCCACTAGTACAACTTTTTAAAAAGGAGGCAGGGGAGACAGGAACAGAGTCGCCAACTTTTTATATTGCCAAGTAAGAGCATTTATGAAAAAAAAAATCGTTTCATTAAAAACGTGTTGGAAAGGGCCCGATAAAAACAATTTTTTGAATTGAATAATTTAGCTGTAAGAAAAAAACCCTTGTCCTTTTTTTCCTCATTTCTCTGTAAACCAGCACAGGTAACAGCCTGCATTCAGGACAGTGAAGTGCAAAACACATTCCTAGTAAAATAAGGAACAAGATGACACCAGCTGTCCACCACTGGTATCTAAACTGAATAATTCACTAAGAACATAAATTAGAACTTGGAGGTATTTAGGGGGAAGAAAAATGTCAGTATCAATATTTTTCTATGAAATGACTATCTAATCTAGAAACCCTAAAATAAGCACCTATAAAATTATTAGAATTAACAGAGTTCACAAAAGTAGACAGATAAAAAGTAAATACACCACATTATAGCAACATCAACAGAAATGTATGTCTCTGTAATTCCCTTTTAAAAAACAAATTGGGGAGGGGTGGTTAGCCTTAATAGCCCAAGGCAAATACCACATCTAATTTAATTCCCTTTTCCTGAGGAAAGAGATTCCTTTACTGCTTTAAACTGAACCCAGCCTTACAAATTCCTCTGCTACATGCCTGAAAACCTTTTCTTTCCAGAGGAAAAAGCCTGTCAGTGTCTGCTCACCAACAAATAGTGGCCAATAACCAGTTTGCTCTAAGAAGGGAAGCCAGGGCTAGTTTATTCAGCCGACAAAGAGGGCGATGGGATTGGAGGGGCAGCCTAGTGGATCACCTGAGTGTTTGTAGAGAGAGCACCTCACCCAGAGGACAAAGGCCCCAGGTCCACAGGGAGTCACTTGCTCTTTCTCAGCCAGCATCACCCAGTAGTCTGAGGTGACCAGATGCACATTACCCCAGGGGCCTGGTGGTGCAGCTTACTGGCCTGAGGTGAGCACAAAATTTATCTGAAGTCCCCTACTTTGTCATCAAAATTGATGTGGATTTTGCATTCTACTACCTTCCCCCTGACATACTGTTTTTTTAAATTTAGAAATATTAAAAATTAATGGTTTAACTAGTTAATGGTTGGCTATTATAATTGTGTCCCTGGGAGTGGGAGCCCGGTTTAAGCCTTGGCTTCTTATCCCCCCCACCCCATCTCTGGACCCTCCTGGGAGACCCTAGGGCACAGACGTGGAGGCGCTGCAGCTGTGCCCACACTGCACACACGCCAGAAGTCACTTCTTAGCTCTTCAAGCTAACAGGCTCGACTGAACCACGCTCATAAAAAGAGGAGGCAGTGTGAAAACCAGGGCTCCCGCAGGCTGCTCCTACAGGATGGAGAACAACAGCGGGCAGGCAGCACAGTCAAGACGGGCAGCGTTTACAAGTGCCCTGACGGGCCGCATCCCAGTAATGCCCACAAGGGGCGCCGTTCTCTGGGCTCCAAGGCCTAGGTCAGATTCTGACTTCCTGCCTGGTGTGTCTCAGTTTCAAAGCCAGGGCACTTAGATGATCCCCAACCTCCTTCTCATGTACCAGGTGATAACAGCCTTCCCCCAAGACCTACTTTTTGCATTTTTGTCCATTTGGTTCAGTGGTAGATCCCTAGCACATGGTGGGACCTGGATGCATGTTTATCTAATAATCGAATGCATTCCAGTGAGGTGCACAATCATAAACGGGCCACCGTATCTTGAGACACTTCAGATTGAGCCCCAAAGAACAACCAGAAGGAAGGAATCACCTCTGCTGCCATGTGACCACACCCCAATTGTGGCTGGAACGGCTGTCTCCACCTTTGGTGGCACAAGCTTCAGAAAAGCCAATCGAGGGGGTTGCCCACCAGGGGGACTGAGAGGAGATCCCAGATACAGCTCAGAGTCCTCCCATATTTATTTCTGCTCACTTGATATGTACCTCTCCCTTGTCAACCTGGTACAACATGTTTATTTAAGAGGTAATGTTGCCTTGAAGGAGTGCACCAGGCAATAAACAGTTTTTGCAGGCAATTAAATGCAGAAGTGAAATTGAGCTGCTGGTCAGTGGAACCAGCCATTCATCGTGAGTTTGTTCCAGTGTCACAAATGTTATTCCTGTTTCACAACATGACAGGAATCTATGATTGGGCCACAAATCTCCAGAGGCTGGAGACAGACCCAAAGCAATTAAAGCAGCTCTCAGCATGCATGCAGGGCATCAACACGAAAGAGCCTTGGGATTCTGGGATGCTGGCCCAGTTGACTGCTCTAGCTTTTTCTTTCTTTTTAACTAGGTTTTGTACTTAGTAGGTGCTCAATAATTATCTGTGGTTTGCATGACTTTATAGGGAGACTTACAGTAAATCTCAACTCTACAATAAAAAGTCAATGATTTCTTTTTGTAAATAATTCAGTACCCTCCCCACTAATCTCTAAGAAGTCTGGCTTTAAAAAATTATAACAATCTCCACTAGAGTCGATTTTTTGTTTGTTTGTTTGTTTGTTTTGCGGTACGTGGGCCTTTCACTGCTGTGGCCTCTCCTGTTGCGGAGCACAGGCTCCGAACACGCAGGCTCAGCGGCCATGGCTCACGGGCCCAGCTGCTCCGCGGCACGTGGGATCGTCCCAGACCGGGGCACGAACCCGTGTCCCCTGCATCGGCAGGCGGACTCCCAACCACCGCGCCACCAGGGAAGCCCCGAGAGTCGATTTTTTCTAGGAATCACAAAGGAGCCCTTTGTTCTGAAAACTTTTCACGCTGCTCCCCCCAAACACACTGTTACCCAGAACAGCAAGGGAAGGAGGATAACATGAAAGCTATCACTCTGGTGAAGAGTTAGAAGGGAAGTCGGGTCCTAGCAACAGAGTCAAGACAGTAGACGGAGGAGATGTTACCTAAGATTCAGGCCCTTCAGGTAGAGCTGGGGTCAGACCGGGTTGCGGGGAAGGTCCAGTGAGAGAGACCAGCTCAGTGCCCTCCAGGCGAAGCTATGGGGCACCTTCCAAAAGGAGACAGAAAAGCATGGCTACAACCAAGAGAGGATCCCTCCCCTGCCCTCCCCAGGAGGCTTCCACCAGAAGGGGGCAAGGCACTGTCTGAAGAGCAGAGCCAGGGCGCCCTCCTGAAACAATAGGAATAGCAAGGTCAGGGGGAGGCCCTGCCCCAGATCACTGTTCCCTACACCTCTGCCATAGTGACTTGGTAAAAAAGTGAGCTGTACAGTTCCTATCCCTTAAACATGGGTAATAAGTATTATTTGTAGGTGTTTTCTATTTAATACTTCTTTATAACACATATACCTTAATAAACATATTTTACGCCATAATCTTTGTCTATGCTTCCAGTTTTCAATTTCCTAAGTAGATCAAATTCTTCCCCATCCCTGATAAAAATTATTCCGTATACATTCATACTCGGTCCATATTCACATGTCATGGTCTTTCAACAATAACAAAAATGTGCATTATGTATAGCCCATCTTATATTACAAAGGGGATCGGAGGTAGCTAACTAAAATACATATGAACAAAAGGCTGAAAATTAAATAGATTTCAGAAAAGAGTAGGGCCAAGAGAAAATAATGGTTAATGAAATAAATTCACAAGAAGTTAATATCAGCCTAGCATTTGTTGGTACACACAGAAACTTCCACATACACTTCAGTCATTATGCTGCCTTATACATTCATGCAACAGTTCTGTGAAGGTGGTACGATGCCCACTTGACAGACAAAACAACTGAGTTTCAGAGGGTTAAGTATTTTCCTCAAGGCTATACAACAGTTAAATCACAAGTTAGAATTGAATATAGAACTCCAAGTGCCAGACTCCATGTGTCTCAAAATACACAGTACTGTTTCCCTAAATCTACAGGCCTGGTTTCTGGACAAGGCTCTGTCATCAACTAGCTGTGGGTGCTGTGGGTGCTGAGCAGATCCCCCAGCTCCAGATCTCGGTCTTCCCTGCAGCAGGATGGGAGTGAAACGGACCTCTGTAAGATCCATTTCGGCTCTGACCATCACTGGACTGACTGACCATCACTGGACTGACTTTCACCTGTCCTTTTGCAAAATGATGGCTTATATGGATGTTGGCTCTTCTATTTTTAACGTTAGAGTTTATTTCCAAGAGAAATAATTTTTGTGGGTGTGACTATAAGGTTGTAAGTCAAGCTCTGGATCAGGTCTGGTTACAAGATTAATCCACAGACTCGTAAAATGTCTGCAAAATAATCTGTTAGATGGGAATATATTACCAATGGTGAAAACTGGCTAGGAAACATTGAGCCCAGACCTCCTCAAAAACAAGCTCCTATGTTAAATGAGGCCTTGGCTTCTCTCCTGGGCCTCTAACCAGGGGCCCCTCTCTCCAGTCTAGTAAGCGGTGGTTCTAGAGAAGGTGCCAACAGCATCAAAACTGCAGGCCCCCCACATGACTAAGAAAGTTTGGGTAACATTTTTCCTCTCACCCTTGGCAGCAGAGGTACAAGATTTCTCTTGCCCTTAGGGGGATCTCTCCTTGTACACAGCGGCTGAGGCAGCGCTCCAAAACCAGGCAACGCTGCTGCCCAAGAGAATGTCTCCTCTTGGCTGTCCCTGGTACCCAGAGGGTGGGCCTTGGCAAGAGACCTCCAAGGAAATCCAAGACTTCTGCTACACCCTCCCCAGGTCTTCCAGGTGGAGTTAAGAACAAACATTAGTGTGTCAGCCATCTTACGCCATTGGAAAGACCCTGACCGAGTAGGAGGGTAAATTAACTTAGAAGATTTCTGATGCTTCTGATTGTGAGCTCTCTTTCTTTCAGAAGACACTTAAGAAATTTCTTTCTCATCCTTTTCCTCATAAGCCAACAGGTTCAGAGACCTTCCCTAATTTCCCCTTAAAGCCTGGAAGTAGCCAGAAAACCAGGAAGCTCCAGCAGTAGTCTCTGGCTCATGGGAATCTGTAGGCAGTTCCTATCCCTTAAACATGGGTAATAAGTATTATTTGTAGGTGTTTTCTATTTAATACTTCTTTATAACACATATACCTTAATAAACATATTTTACGCCATAATCTTTGTCTATGCTTCCAGTTTTCAATTTCCTAAGTAGATCAAATTCTTCCCCATCCCTGATAAAAATTATTCCGTATACATTCATACTCGGTCCATATTCACATGTCATGGTCTTTCAACAATAACAAAAATGTGCATTATGTATAGCCCATCTTATATTACAAAGGGGATCGGAGGTAGCTAACTAAAATACATATGAACAAAAGGCTGAAAATTAAATAGATTTCAGAAAAGAGTAGGGCCAAGAGAAAATAATGGTTAATGAAATAAATTCACAAGAAGTTAATATCAGCCTAGCATTTGTTGGTACACACAGAAACTTCCACATACACTTCAGTCATTATGCTGCCTTATACATTCATGCAACAGTTCTGTGAAGGTGGTACGATGCCCACTTGACAGACAAAACAACTGAGTTTCAGAGGGTTAAGTATTTTCCTCAAGGCTATACAACAGTTAAATCACAAGTTAGAATTGAATATAGAACTCCAAGTGCCAGACTCCATGTGTCTCAAAATACACAGTACTGTTTCCCTAAATCTACAGGCCTGGTTTCTGGACAAGGCTCTGTCATCAACTAGCTGTGGGTGCTGTGGGTGCTGAGCAGATCCCCCAGCTCCAGATCTCGGTCTTCCCTGCAGCAGGATGGGAGTGAAACGGACCTCTGTAAGATCCATTTCGGCTCTGACCATCACTGGACTGACTGACCATCACTGGACTGACTTTCACCTGTCCTTTTGCAAAATGATGGCTTATATGGATGTTGGCTCTTCTATTTTTAACGTTAGAGTTTATTTCCAAGAGAAATAATTTTTGTGGGTGTGACTATAAGGTTGTAAGTCAAGCTCTGGATCAGGTCTGGTTACAAGATTAATCCACAGACTCGTAAAATGTCTGCAAAATAATCTGTTAGATGGGAATATATTACCAATGGTGAAAACTGGCTAGGAAACATTGAGCCCAGACCTCCTCAAAAACAAGCTCCTATGTTAAATGAGGCCTTGGCTTCTCTCCTGGGCCTCTAACCAGGGGCCCCTCTCTCCAGTCTAGTAAGCGGTGGTTCTAGAGAAGGTGCCAACAGCATCAAAACTGCAGGCCCCCCACATGACTAAGAAAGTTTGGGTAACATTTTTCCTCTCACCCTTGGCAGCAGAGGTACAAGATTTCTCTTGCCCTTAGGGGGATCTCTCCTTGTACACAGCGGCTGAGGCAGCGCTCCAAAACCAGGCAACGCTGCTGCCCAAGAGAATGTCTCCTCTTGGCTGTCCCTGGTACCCAGAGGGTGGGCCTTGGCAAGAGACCTCCAAGGAAATCCAAGACTTCTGCTACACCCTCCCCAGGTCTTCCAGGTGGAGTTAAGAACAAACATTAGTGTGTCAGCCATCTTACGCCATTGGAAAGACCCTGACCGAGTAGGAGGGTAAATTAACTTAGAAGATTTCTGATGCTTCTGATTGTGAGCTCTCTTTCTTTCAGAAGACACTTAAGAAATTTCTTTCTCATCCTTTTCCTCATAAGCCAACAGGTTCAGAGACCTTCCCTAATTTCCCCTTAAAGCCTGGAAGTAGCCAGAAAACCAGGAAGCTCCAGCAGTAGTCTCTGGCTCATGGGAATCTGTAGGATTAGCTGGTTTTTAAGAACTATAAGGTACTTCTTTCTCCTTTCTTAGAGGAGAGTATCTAACAGAAATCAACCTAAAACCTGCCCCAAATCATAAAATCCAACTGGCACTCTGAAAGGCCTGTAGGGGTCCAGCCAGAAGACCCATAAATCATCACATTTCCTTTATACTCATATCACCTCTCAGTTCCAATGCCTTTTTAAAAAGTCTGATTCTAAAATTAAAATGTATAGAAAACTTACGAAGATGATTAGCCCAGGGAATTAAAGCTGACACGTTAACATGCCGAGGAAGTCAGATCCCTAAGGCTAGCGTGAGAGTCCAAAAAATGGGGTGATGTGAATATCAACAACTTCCCCACATCTACAAATGCAAAATGAAATGGAATTGCTCTGAGTAAAACGTCAATGCACATTTTTTAAAAGTGAGCATAAGAAGGTCAATTACCCTAAACTCCCACATACATACATTGCATGGTGCTGGAATCAAAGCCTAGCTGGGAAAGCCCAAGCACAGTAAATGCATCCAAAATGAGAACAGTTCTCTCAGAACTGGTATCTTACAGTTGGAGGGGTGCTTGGAGGAGCAGAGTCTAAGTGCTCATGCATGCACATTCCCACAACGTGGAAATCCAGCCTGTGAATGCTCTCCAGGCCTTGAATCTGCTGCTGATACATTGGCATGATAGAAACGGCGAAAACTGAGGAAGCAGAACAATGCTGAATAAACATTCCCTGATAATGCAAAATGCTTTGTTTTATCCCAAATATTAAAAGCTCTTGATGGCACACTATTTCAGAAGCACATACTTAGCATATGAAAGACTGACCTCCATTCCCAGCTGAAAATGCTCTCAAGTTGGCCCAGCACAGCAGTGACCTAGTTCTTCTCTCACCTTCCTTCCATGCAAACATACAGATCAGAACACATCTATCTCCCTTCCAGGGTCAAAATTCATCACTGGGATTACTGCCACCCAGAAGGCCACGACCAGCATTTTCTAAGCGGCTCTAAAGCGTGGGGATAAGGCTAGAGGAGATGGGGCCTCTTACATAAGCCACTTGTGAAGCTGATTCTGGCCAACTGGGTATTTATGCAAACTGACATCGAAGGATGAGAAAGGTAAAATTTGAAAACAGAAACAAATATATCCAGATTTCTTTACAATTCCTTGCAGTCAACCTCTGGGGTTAAATGATGTTATGGGTAGAGTGAAAACTTTCTACACGTTTTGCATAATGGCACACATGTGTGCTGAGTTGGGCGTGCGCGTCTGTGAGTGTGTGCTTACGTGTGTGGTTTTCACATACCCAGTTCACTCTCTGCTAACATCTTACCTGCCACTGGTTTCCTGTCTGACCGGGCATATAAGGGGCTTGACCGGGCATATAAGGGGCTGGGAGGCTCCGAAGGCTGTTCTTCACAGGGGAGGCCCCGAGAGGGTTTCCCACGTCCCCGGAGGGGGAGTCAGCGGCTAAGGCCATGGAGTACTGCGGGTAGTTGTACAGGTTGTTGTAGTAAGGGAACAGAGACGGCTGGTAAAAGCTGCTGTAGTAGGTGGAGTCAGAAACGAGGTCAGGTGTGTTCTCCACGTGCCCTCTGCTGGTGGCAGCAGGAACATCCTGGATGACCACCCGGCCCTCTACCAAGAAAAAACAGAAAGAAAAAGACAACATGGTATTAATATGGGGGCCTACAGAACTTTACCTCTAAACCTTGCCAGCGTATGGCCTTCCTCCTCAAGATCTGCAGAGCTTTAGACCAAGGCACCTGGGCATGCTCCTGCAGTCGGAATACAGCAGGGTTCCTAAGGTTGGCGTAACTCTGGAGGCACAGCTGGAAGACCCTTGGTGATTATTTTTACTGAGAATACCAAAAACATTTTAGGCAGGGGTCATTTTACTCACATAAAGCCCTGACCAGGTCTAACTTCTACCTAGACATTCCTATCCTAATGTCAAGAAATTAGAGATCAAATCTAGTTAACTTGGCTGTCTGCAACAGTCTTACAACAAAATTAACTGTATCTCACTTTAAATTAATAAAAGATCCTAGTGCCCTTTCTATGTGTATGTCCACACAGATATATCCGAGAGCCAAAGCAAGAGGCTAAAAGTTTAAGAAAACATTGTTTCCTTCACTTCCTTCTAACCGCTGATACTGAATCCTGAAGTCTGGACAATGGTATAGACCCTGGGAGACAAACTTCTGTAAAAGGTCAGTTAGTAACTGTTTTAGGCTTTGTGGCCATTCCTCTGCAGAATGTACAGGCTGCTGCGTGATTGTGTTGCAATAAAACTTTATTCACAAACACAGGCAGTGGACCAAAGTGATCCGCAGGCTGAAGTTTGCCAACCCAGGGTCTAGATGTTAAGCTGTCAATTCCAATAAACAACTGAATGGACTCCTAAGTCATCTCTCCAATAGACATTTATTAAACAATGTTCTAAGAGTTGGCCAAGTGCCTAAACTGGCTGCAAGGTATCAGGTTGCCCCTGCCCAATGACAGTCTACAGTATAGGATGGACGATGGGATTACAGATTATAACAAGGACTCTCATACAGGAA
Source organism: Lipotes vexillifer (assembly GCF_000442215.2). Taxonomy (NCBI): domain Eukaryota; kingdom Metazoa; phylum Chordata; class Mammalia; order Artiodactyla; family Lipotidae; genus Lipotes; species Lipotes vexillifer. The sequence goes on from NW_006793764.1 coordinate 1,480,809, forward strand.
CACCCATAAACTTTTATGGAAACTCAAAGGCTGGAAAGATGACATGCAACCTAGAAAGGAATTACAGAGACTGTCAAAGAAAAAAACTGCACCTGCATTGTACTTTAAAAGAGGAGCAGGAAATAGGTGAAAATGAGAAGAAGAGAGTACTAAGAACAGGGCAGCAAAGACAAAGGGATGGAAGCAGGAAAGTGGGAGGGGACCTTGGGAGTGATGGACAGGGCTGTCCGGTTAAGAACTGCAAAAAGGGCAAAAGAGGGACAGTCTGACAGGCGGGCTGCAGCCAGGCGAGGGGAAGCCTCAGGCCAGCTCTCTGAACTCTTTCCAGGCTGTGGTGGGAACCACTGAGGATATCCGAGCAAGGAGCACAGAGGATCAGAGCTACACTTTGGAGCGTTTCAACTGATGGCAATTCTTAAGACAAGCAAAGGGAAGAGAGCCCAGAGGCAGGGAGAGCCACCAGGCAGCCACTGAAGCAGTCAGGGACTCAGCAGACTGCAAATACCAGAGACACGGGGGAGATGAGCTCAAGAGAACTGAAGGACTGAGGGGCATCAGGACGCGAGACGCAGGAAAAGCCAAAGAGGAAGAGCAGGAGGCCTGGGGTGGCAGCAGAGATGCAGGTAGTAAGTCAGCTTCATCACGCAAGGGGCCAGAGGGGCACGGACATGGGGGACAGGAGCCAGGCCGAGAAAGTCCACACCTACACTCATGGGAGAGGCTGAGGTTGGAAGCTGAGATTCAGAAGTCACCACAGGGAGATGCTGGCTGCATCCGGGAAGAGGAGGGAGCTGTTACGGAAGAGTATGTTCTGAAAGGAGAAAACAGTGCCAAGGCCAGAACCCTGGAGGATGGAGGAGAGAACGCAAGGCCACAGAGGACCAATTCGACAGGGATGGCAGAGGGGCAGGCTGCAGTGTCGACCCTGCTAAGAGATCGAGCAAAATTAGTTCTGGAAAAGACCCATAGAGGGCTGGGTCTTTAGGGCCCTGTGCTTTTAGCACAGTGTTGGAGAAGCAGAAGCCTTCGAGAGATGAAGGAGCAAGTGAGCGATGAGGAAACAGATGAATACGGTGAACAGCATCTCTCTGATGGTGAACAGCCTTCTCTCTGGTCAGAAGGGACGACGCAGTGAGCAGCGCCACCGTGCACCCCCCCCCCCCCCCCCCCCCCCCGCCCC
>NW_006793764.1:1482130-1490137 GCF_000442215.2 Lipotes vexillifer
GCCCCCCCCCCCCCCCCCGTGCTGAGCACACTGCCGGACACCTGGGGGTAAATATTTGCAGAAGGGATCAATGAACAGTGCTTTTTCAAGTAGCCTGTCATCAAAATAAATATGAGGAAAAAGTAGAAGCTCCAGGGAGTAATAAGATATTGTTATTTCATTTTTAAAACCCAGAGAAGGGCTGAACACACGTAAGCAGGGAGAAGCCTGTGGAGAGAAATTCCCAGGACTAGCAACACGCAGCCCAGAGCAGGTGCTCAGGAAGTGTCCTCTGACTGAATGTGGGGAAGGCATGACTGAACGTGCATGCCCTGGAAGGTCTGGGAGAGATCTACAACAAAATGTGTTTCTACAGCCTCATTTTATAGTCAGCACTGAAGTCTCTTTTCTCTGACAGGATAGCAAGCCCGTCCACCTCAGGCTCCTGGCCATGCATTGTCAGGGCCACTCTCTTATTATACATCTCTTTCCTTTCTTCTCTCCTCCTCTTCCCAGCTAACGAGATGAAAAGTTCCAACTCCATCACTCTACCTGTGTCTGGAGAAGGCACCTGCAATTCTTTCCTCCTGAACTTTCCCACTGGTCTATCTCTTATTTTAAACACCAATGTATTGGCAAAATAGATGGTTTTCTGTAACTAACTCTTTTGTTTTCAATGTCATGTCTTTATGTTAACATGATTACAAAAGCAATACAAGTTTCACAAAAAACGATAAATTATATAGTTATTTAAATCAGAAAAGGAATGAATGACATACTCTTACCACCTACTCATAAGCATTAGTGGGACATCCGTATACAATCTCATAGGCATTTAGGAAGGCATTTTAGACGTTCATCCCCATCCCTGCTGTTGAAAAACACTGGATACCCCTAGGGCCTGCCCTTCAAAAGCAAGCTTCTTGATAAAGAAAACAAAATACAGTAGGAGGCAAAGAATTAAACAGAAACCCAAAGACACGAGCATTCTCAGATCAGGGCACAGGTTCATGAATTTCTACATCATAACTTTAGTTAGGACCATTAATCAGGCCTCAGTTTACCCAGAAACAAAATGTTGTCAGTAATAATCCTCAAAGTACCAAGAGCATGGCTTCAATAAATTTCAGAGTAAACCTCAAATAAAATGCTACATCAGGTCAAATCAAGAATTTGTTTTGCTACAGATGACTGTAATTAATTAAAATGCGATCACTTTTCTACTTACCCATATTTTATTCCCTCTTTCAAATTATAATGACCTTTAAGAATAAATTAAGATATATGTTGGAAAAGTTTTGATTCATACTAGCATTTAAATAAACAATAAAAATCATGTGAGCTTTATGAGAGTAAATGCCTAAATATTTTAGACTCTTAAAAATGTTTAAGCACTCTCAAAAAGTGACATTTTAAAAAGCACTAGGAGAGGGCATCCATTCCAGGGACATGTGGAACTACCAAATTCTTATTTTATAAGCCACCAAACCATATTTTAAAGTTCCAAATTAAAATTCCTGGTCAATATTCAAAACATCTTTATGCCTCCCAGACTTTATGTGCGTGCTACCAGTAAGTGGAAATTTCCCAAGGCTGAGATAAACATCCATCAAATTATGTGTCTAATCCAGCGGTGCTCAGAGTGTGGTCCTTGAATCAGTGGCATTGGCATCACCTGGGAATTTGTAGAAATGGGCATTCTCGGACCCACCCCAGACCCACTGAATCAGAAACTCTGAGGGCTGGCCCAGCAACCTGAGTTACAACAAAGCCTTCGGTAGGTTCTGATGCACTCAAAAGATGGAGAACCACTAGTTTAAAGATTCAAAGCAACTGCTCTATAGATTATCCCTAAAAATATGTGACTCCTGACTGCATTATTGTGACAGCCCTGACTGGCTACCAAGTAAGAGCATACAAATGAATTCCACTGAATAAAGACGTTGGGCTTCTACAGAAATCACTGCAGAGCTTGGATCACAAGCTGCGGGTACTGTGTGTATACTGCTGCCAGATGGTTCTGATTTTCATGGCTCACACCCAGACTTTCTTCATTTATTCTAACCACAAAAGCTTAAGTCACCCTTTCAAGTGCTAGTATAGGGACAAACTATACTATTCCTCATAAGGCTTCTGGACTATCAAGAGGAACAGGTAATGCAGAAATCATTTACTCTTGATCTTAAGGTGTTTTTTTGTTTAGTGTGGCCGATTTTTAAAATAAATTTTTGTTTATGTGGACCATTTTTTTTTTAAGGCTTTATTGAATTTGTTACAGTATTGCTCCTGTTTTAAATATGTTTTGGGTTTTTTTGGCCTCGAGGCATGTGGGATCTCAGCTCCCCAACCAGGGATCGAACCCGCACCCCCTGCATTGGAATGCCTGGACCTCCAGGGAAATCCCCTTAAGGTGGACTTTGGTACTTATATTTGATTAATTCATTAGTTATCATATGACAGCCGTCCAAAGCTTTGCTCTAGACATTGTAAAAGGCACAAAGAAATACTCAAAATGTTTCATTTCTTCTTAAGAGGGTCCCATCTATTCAGGAAAATTAGGTGTAGACCGAGAATCCTACAAGTAATAATCCAACGGCCACGATGACAGTATAGGCAGATGTCACCATCAGCAAAGGCAGTGGAGACGTGAGTCAGGATGGAGGTGATTCAGAGATGGTGAGGGTGGCGAGGCAATCAAGAGAGGAGAATAATATCAACAGGATAATGCAGGAGGACAAGGACAAGACATGTTCCAGGGACAGTCACTAGATGAGCCTGGCTGGAGTGTAGAGGTCACGTCAGGGGACAGCAGATGCTGAGACTGGAAACTTACTTTTGGGACAAACTGTGGAAGGCCTTGCATGTGAATCCCAGCCAAGGGCTTCTGGTTGCCCCTCAAGCTCTAGGGAGTCGATGAGTTTTCAGGGCAAGGGAGTAACATAAAAATGTTTTAGGAAAATCAGTCTGATGCAAGCACAAAAGAAGGATCTAGAATAAGGAGGCAGAAGAACAGAGTAGGCTAGAACAGTCTCTTCTAGATATGCACGTGGTCCATAGACTACAATGGAGAGGCTCTTTAAATTCTCCACGCCAGAAGAGGTAACTATAAGCTTGCACAGGGAGGCTGCAGTAAAGGGAAAAAAGGAACTACATGAAAATTACTGGCATGTCTGGTTTTCCGGGAATTCCCTTCAAACAACCACATTACAATACTAACACCTGTCATCCAGGGACCAGGGATGCCGCCCAGCTCCCCTTTCAGGTCCTTGCTCCACTGCTGAGTGCTCATGCTTTACTCACTCCAGTTTGAGAAGGAACATGTAGCTCTCGCCCAGAGTAAGAATACAAGCAGGATGTGCCATCTCTCCAACCTCTGCTACAGCAGAATTCCCCAAAGAGTAACTGGAGACAGTCTCTTCACCACTGAGCTGGTAAGTCACGCTGAGGGTCACTATTAACTGACTATAAACCTGAAAGATTTCCAACTCACAAGCCACAAAATATATAAAGCATACAAAATTTGAAATAGGATGTGTGTGTGTGTACTTTAAACCACAAGGCCAGTATGACTAACTACAAAGACCAGAGCAGTATATTGAAAAGCAAACACCTTAATGAGTCTGCTGAAAATTCTTAAGCTGGATCTCACTCTTTATTTTTTAGAATAAAAACTGGTCTGGGCTTCCCTGGTGGCGCAGTGGTTGAGGGTCCGCCTGCCGATGCAGGGGACGCGGGTTCGTGCCCCGGTCCGGGAGGATCCCACATGCCGCGGAGCGGCTGGGCCCATAAGCCACGGCCGCTGAGCCTGTGCGTCCGGAGCCTGTGCTCCGCAACGGGAGAGGCCACAACAGTGAGAGGCCTGCATACCGCAAAAAAAAAAAGAAAAAAAAAAACTGGTCAAGGTGACTTAACAATAATATTCATAATAAGAGAAAGTACAGTGGCACTGTTCCAGGAAAATGGGGTTACTCCTTAATAGGAATTATCAACCCCTAAGTCCTCTGCCAAGATGCAAATGAAAGCACGAAGCCAGTTGTTTTAAGTGTTTTTACTTATGACTGGAATAGTCCTAATGTCTGCTGTAAGGAAGAAAGATCCGCAGGTCTGGATTCAACAGCTAAGAAAGGAAGCAGTGCCCAGAGAAGTATGTTATCTGGAAAAATGACCAGCAGCGATCATCCAACAGAGACGTTTGCAGAAACGTTGCCTATAGAATCGATGTCTTCTTATTGCAATGCTCTGATCTGTGGCTCTGTACATTTATTTACCTTCAACACGTCCCATTCTTTGATAAGGCTTCCCAATCCCTCTGCTACTTTTTTTTTTGCGCTAATATATGCAGCGTGAAATATGATTCACTCCTTCCTGAGAGATCAATACCCACACATGATAAATACCCTTATTGATCCTGCAGTGTTATATGCTGGTCTCCGGGCCCATGGCATATTAATAGTAGTTAACCAGTAATTCATTTTAAGGTATGTGAAGGTTTTTTCTCCCACTCTTGTCTGGTGTCAAGATTCCCAGAGTTGTTGCACTTTGTGTCCTTTATGTGCAAACCTGAAGCCATACTCCCTTTTCAACGACAAAACCTAACCCCACAGTTTTCTACATGAAAGATCACATAGGAAACCAAAATTTATGATTCACAGCCATCTCAAGTAAGTGGTAGATTTATGTGTACTGGGTTTTATTTTTCTTCATAACCCCATCCCTTGCGTGGTACCTGTCCTACTTAGCTTCTAGTTTTAAGTGTTAACCAGGCAGAATTGTGCACTGCTATGTCCAAGATCTCAAAATTACCCGCCAGCTACTAACATGTTGTGCTGAGTGGTAGGAAGGTACAGCAAAAGTACAAGTCATTGTCTCCATTCTTTTTTTTTTTTTTTTAAAGGAAAATTAAGGTCTTAAGAAAAGACCATGTTGTTTGATGACATGTCACGGAATCTGGAGGAGACAGTGGGGTGCCGCTCGCTGGAACAAGCTGGAACAAGGTGGCTTCCTCAGCTCCCTGTTTTTAAGCAGTCTTCACCGCAGGGCAACCCTATGTCCAGACTAATCAGCTCCTGACATTTCCTAGATTTAGGGAAAACTGAGAAATCAGCCTCAAGGCTCTTCCCCTATAAGGGAAAGAACCCAAAGGGAGACGTTGATACATGGGGAGAAAAGTCGGTCTGTGAGCTGATGTCTGGCCCCTCGGAGCATTCGTCCAACTCCAAGAAGAAAAGCTCACCATCCTGACCAAGGGATTGGGTGAGTTTTCTGAGCAAAAACAGAGCTAGTGCAAGAGAGGCCTGATGACTGAGGCGACAGCGTGCCTACTGTTCACACCACTAAGGGTCCACTGTGATGGTGGACAAGGGGCATCATCACAGCTGCCACCTTCCCCTGATTCCGGAGAAACAACTCATGTTCAGAGCACTAAACTTACTGAGCGTCTATGTGTGTGAGGCAACCTGCCGCACTTTGGGGGACAAAGACGTACTCCTTGACACTGCAAGGCCCAGCAGTAAGGGGGGATTCTGAAACACACACACAGAAGGAGAGACTGACTAAGGCTATGGGAAAACACAAAAATTGTGTGGCCAGGAGGGCGAAATTAAGTCCAGCCTTCAAAGTACAAGTTCTGCTGATGCTGGCTCATTAACATCACTCTCCACTCTCAACCACAAGGCAGGGAATATGTTACAGCCCATTTTTCCTCTTTCCCAAGGAAGATTTTTTTTAACGTAATTTGGTCCTGGAGGAATGCGTCAAGGTCACTTTTCTTTGTAGGGTGAAGGCTTTGCATAACAAAGTGAACCTGAGGTTGGCCTTTAAAACCCAGAGAGGCTTGTTTCAAAGGTGTGTCAAAGTCAGTGTGGGATGCAAAGGGATCTGGGGGAGACCAAAAGGGGGGGGAGGGAGAGAGAGAGACAGAAAGAGAGAGAAATGAGCATGACCAGATCAAAGAAAACAAGGAAGAGATATGGAGGACGATGGAGAAAATAAAGCAATTCAGGCTTCCCAAGGGAGCTGCCGAGATTTGAAACATGCTGCCCCGCGGCCACTGAGAAGCTCAGTGAGTAAACAAGCACATCTATTGTGTGCAGCAGCTCCCAAAGTGCTGGGCAGGGAATGCCCAGAATATAAGCAAAAGCCTAACCCTGCCCTCAAGGAGCTTCCTCTCTGTGTTGATGAAGAGCAAGGGAGAATTTAAGGGATCAGAGAAGGTTTTCCTGGTAGAAGACTTTTAAACAAAGGAGGAGAGAGAAAGGAATTCCAAGCAACGAAAGGAGACACGGCACCAAAAAAGTTTCTGGGAAGTCAGAGCAGCCTGCAGAGCAGAGCAGGAGCTCAGGGTCCCAACGGGATGAGAATGAGAGTGCTGCTGGCACAGTAGTTATGGAGTTTAGACTCTCCCCCAAGGAAAGATCTTAAATGGATCTGAAGATTGCCACGTAAAGTGCAGGCTTCGTTGTGCGGTCCCTGGGAGCAGCTGATGGCATCCTGGCAGCTCCCACCTCATACACGTGGCACCTGCCATTGTTCCTGGTCACAGTTTCTGCTCCCAGTTCCCTGCCTCCCCCACTGTGTGCCGCAGGATTCCCCGGACACCCAGGAGGGAAAGGGTTCGCCAGATATGGAGAAAATGCCACATCTCTGACTTTACCAGAAAATGTCTCATGGCCATGAAGGCCGATCTCGTGGCCAAGAAAGAGGTTTTCTCTCTGTAGGCCAGTTCAGAATTTCCTGTCATTGGCAAGATGCCAGAGTCACTCTGAGGCTCTGTCCACACTGCCTGGCACACCGGAGGGGTGGGCAGGGCCACACAGCCCAGCGGCAGAGCTCCTGCTGGGAGCGGATGAGGGAAGAAGAGACAAGATGCCCAATGAGTCTCCTCTTCACCCAGTGTTCTTTTCTGAGAGATCTTACGGGGAATCCCTTCTCCAATCTTCTTAATATTTCTCACACTGAGAAAATTTTACATTAGGAGCATTTTTGATAGACTGTGTCCATATACTTAGGTCTCCACAGAAAAGCTCTGCTCTGTTCACTGAGCTGTACAGCAGAAAGTAACACAACATTGTAAATCAACTATACTCCAATAAAACATAAAAAAAAAGAGTCTGGTCTGAACTGTACTCCAACAACTTAAAAGGTAGGGGCTTCCTTTATCAGGGTCTTTTTCTTGGCAGGAAGGGTGCTGAACAGAGGGGTGTCAGTTTTTAAGTTTGCTCAAGGCCAGCCCCCTTTATATTTGGGATTTAGGTTCTGCTTTTATAACTTTCTTAAAAATAAGATTATAGACGATACGGCTTCAAGATGGCAGAAGAGTAAGACATGGAGATCACCTTCCTCCCCAGAAATACATCAGAAATACATCTACATGTGGAATAACTGCCACAGAACACCTACTGAACGCTGGCAGAAGACCTCGGGCCTCCCAAAAGGCAAGAAACTCCACACGAACCTGGGTAGGGCAAAAGAAAAAAGAAAAAACAGAGACAAAAGAATAGGGACGGGACCTGCACCAGTGGGAGGGAGCTGTGAAGGAGGAAATGTTTCCACACACTAGGAAGCTCCTTCGCGGGCGGAGACTGCGGGTCGCGGAGCGGGGAAGCTTCAGAGCCAAGCAGGAGAGCGCAGCAACATGGGTGCGGAGGACAAAGCGGAGAGATTCCCGCACAAAGGATCGGTGCCGACCGGCACTCACCAGCTCGAGAGGCTTGTATGCTCACCCGCCGGGGCGGGCGGGGCTGGGAGCTGAGGCTCGGGCTTTGGTCGGAGTGCAGGGAGAGGACTGGGGTTGGCGGCGTGAACACAGCGCTAGTGCGCCACAGCTAGCCGGGAGGGCGTCCAGGAAAAAGTCTGCACCTGCCAAAGAGGCAAGAGACTTTCTCTGGCCTCTTTGTTCCCTGGTGCGCGAGGAGAGGGGATTAAGAGCGCTGCTTAAAGGAGCTCCAGAGACAGGCGCGAGCCGCGGCTAAAAGCGCGGACCCCAGAGACGGGCATAAGACGCTAAGGCTGCTGCTGCCACCACCAAGA
>NW_006793764.1:1490147-1497730 GCF_000442215.2 Lipotes vexillifer
AACTTCCCCGGGAGAACACACGGCGCACCTCAGGCTGGTGCAACGGCACGCCGGCCTCTGCCGCCGCAGGCCCGCCCCGCACTCCGTGCCCCTCCCTCCCCGCGGCCTGAGTGAGCCGGAGCCCCCGAGTCAGCGGCTCCTTTAACCCTGTCCTGTCTGGGCGAAGAACAGACGCCCTCAAGCGACCTACACGCAGAGGCGGGTCCAAATCCAAAGCTGAACCCCGGGAGCTGTGCGAAGAAGAGAAATTCTCCGGGCAGCCTCAGGAGCAGCGGATTAAACCTCCACATTCAACTTGATGTACCTGCATCTGTGGAATACCTGAATAGACAACGAATCATCCCAAATTGAGGAGATGGACTTTGGGAGCAACGATATATATATTTTTTTCCCCTTTTTCTCTTTTTGTGAGTGTGTATGTGTATGCTTCTGTGTGTGATTTTGTCTGTATAGCTTTGCTTTTACCATTTGTCCTAGTGTTCTGTCTGTTTTTGTTTTGTTTGTTTTAGTACAGTTCTTAGCACTTCTTATCATTGGTGGGTTTGCTTTTTGGTTTGGTGGCTCTCTTCTTTCTTTCTTTCTTTATTGCTTTATAAAAAAATTTTTTTTAATAATTATTTTTTATTTTAATAACTTTATTTTATCTACTTCTTTCTTTCTTTCCTTTTCTTCTCCCTTTTATTCTGAGCCGTGTGGATGACAGGCTCTTGGTTCTCTAGCCAGGTGTCAGGGCTGTGCCTCTGAGGTGGGAGAGCCAAGTTCAAGACACTGGTCCACAAGACACCTCCCAGCTCCACATAATATTAAATGGCGATAATCTCCCAGAGATCCCCATCTCAATGCCAAGACCCAGCTCCACTCAACGACCAGCAAGCTACAGTGCTGGACACCCCATGCCAAACAACTAGCAAGACAGGAACACAACCCCACCCATTAGCAGAGAGGCTGCCTAAAAACATAATAAGGCCATAGACACCCCAAAACACACCACCGGACGCAGTCCTGTCCACCAGAAAGACAAGATCCAGCCTCATCCACCAGAACACAGGCACCAGTCCCCTCCACCAGAAAGCCTACACAACCCACTGAACCAACCTTAGTCACTGGGGACAGATACCAAAAACAACGGGAACTACGAACCTGCAGCCTGCAAAAAGGAGACCCCAAACACAGTAAGTTAAGCAAAATGAGAAGACAAAGAAACACACCGCAGATGAAGGAGCAAGGCAAAAACCCACCAGACCTAACAAATAAAGAGGAAATAGGCAGTCTACCTGAAAAAGAATGCAGAATAATGATAGTAAAGATGATCCAAAAATCTTGGAAATAGAATGGAGAAAATACAAGAAACGTTTAACAAGGACCTAGAAGAACTAAAGAGCAAACAAACACTGATGAACAACACAATAAATGAAATTAAAAATTCTCTGGAAGGGATCAATAGCAGAAAAACTGAGGCAGAAGAACGGATAAGTGACCTGGAAGATTAAATAGTGGAAATAACTACCACAGAGCAGAATAAAGAAAAAAGAATGAAAAGAATTGAGGACAATCTCAGAGACCTCTGGGACAACACTGAACGCACCAACATTCGAATTATAGGGGTCCCAGAAGAAGAGAAAAAGAAAGGGACTGAGAAAATATGTGAAGAGATTATAGTTGAAAACTTCCCTAATACGCGAAAGGAAATAGTTATTCAAGCCCAGGAAGTGCAGAGAGTCCTATACAGGATAAATCCAAGGAGAAACATGCCAAGACACATACTAATTGAACTATCAAAAATTAAATACTAAGAAAAAATATTAAAAGCAGCAAGGGAAAAACAACAAATAACACACAAGGGAATCCCCATAAGGTTAACAGCCAATCTTTCAGCAGAAACTCTGCAAGCCAGAAGGGAGTGGCAGGACATATTTAAAGTGACAAAGGAGAAAAACCTACAACCAAGATTACTCTACCCAGAAAGGATCTCATTCAGATTTGACGGAGAAATTAAAACGTTTACAGACAAGCAAAAGCTAAGAAAATTCAGCACAACCAAACCAGCTTTACAACAAATGCTAAAGGAACTTCTCTAGGCAGGAAACACAAGAGAAGGAAAAGACCTACAATAACAAACCCAAAACAATTAAGAAAATGGTAACAAGAACATACATATCAATAACTACCTTAAATGGAAATGGATTAAATGCTCCAACCAGAAGACACAGACTGGGTGAATGGATACAAAAACAAGACCTGTATAGATGCTGTCTACAAGAGACCCACTTCAGACCTAGGGACATATACAGACTGAAAGTGAGGGGATGGAAAAAGACAGTCCATGCATATGGAAATCAAAACAAAGCTGGGGGCTTCCCTGGTGGCACAGTGGTTGAGAGTCCACCTGCTGATGCAGGGGACACAGGTTCGTGCCCCGGTCTGGGAAGATCCCACATGCTGCGGAGTGGCTGGGCCCGTGAGCCATGGCCGCTGAGCCTGTGTGTCCGGAGCCTGTGTTCCGCAACGGGAGAGGCCAGAACAGTGAGAGGCCCACGTACCACAAAAAAAAAAAAAAAAAAAAAACAAAGCTGGAGTGGCAATTCTCATTTCAGACAAAATAGACTTTAAAACAAAGACTATTACAAGAGACAAAGAAGGACACTACTTAATGATCAAGGGATCAATCCAAGAAGAAGATACAACAATTGTAAATATTTATGTACCCAACATAGGAGCACCTCAATACATAACGCAAATCCCAACAGCCATAAAAGGGGAAATCGACAATAACACAATCATAGTAGGGGATTTTAACACCCCACTTTCATCAATGGACAGATCATCCAAAATGAAAATACATAAGGAAACACAAGCTTTAAATGATACATTAAACAGGATGGACTTAATTGATATTTATAGGACATTCCATCCAAAAACAACAGAATACACATTCTTCTCAAGTGCTCATGGAATATTCTCTAGGATAGATCACATCTTGTGTCACAAATCAAGCCTTGGTAAATTTAACAAAACTGAAACCATGTCGAATATCTTTTCTGACCACAACGCTACGAGACTAGATATCGATTACAGGAAAAAAATCTGTAAAAAATACAAACACAGGGAGGCTAAACAATACACTACTTAATAACCAAGAGATCACTGAAGAAATCAAAGAGGAAATCAAAAAGTACCTAGAAACAAATGACAATGAAAACATGATGACGCAAAACCTATGGGATGCAGCAAAAGCAGTTCTAAGAGGGAAGTTTATAGCAATACAACCCTACCTTAAGAAACAAGAAATATCTCAAATAAACAACCTAACCTTACACCCAAAGCAATTAGAGAAAGAAGAACAAAAAACTCTAAAGTTAGAAGCAAAGAAATCATAAAGATCAGATCAGAAATAAATGAAAAAGAAATGAAAGAAATGATAGCAAAGATCAATAAAACTAAAAGCTGGTTCTTTGAGAAGATAAACAAAATTGATAAACCATTAGCCAGACTCATCAAGAAAAAAAGGGAGAAGACGCAAATCAATAGAATTAGAAATGAAAAAGGAGAAGTAACAACTGACACTGCAGAAATACAAAGGATCATGAGAGATTACTACAAGCAACTATATGCCAATAAAATGGACAACTATGTGCCAATAAAATGGACAAATGAACAAAAAAATTTCACAACTTGTATGGAAACACAAAAGACCCCGAATAGCCAAAGCAATCTTGAGAAAGAAAAACGGAGGTGGAGGAATCAGGCTCCCCGACTTCAGACTATACTACAAAGCTACGGTAATCAAAGACAGTATGGTACTGGCATAAAAACAGAAACATAGATCAATGGAACAGGATAGGAAGCCCAGAGATAAACCCACGCACATATGGTCACCTTATCTTTGATAAAGGAAGCAAGAATATACAGTGGAGAAAGGACAGCCTCTTCAATAAGTGGTTCTGGGAAAACTGGACATCTACATGTAAAAGAATGAAATTAAAACACTCCCTAACACCATACACAAAAATAAACTCCAAATGGATTAAAGACCCAAATGTAAGGCCAGACACTATCAAACTCTTAGAAGAAAACATAGGCAGAACACTCTATGACATAAATCACAGCAAGATCCTTTTTGGCCCACCTCCTAGAGAAATGGAAATAAAAACAAAAATAAACAAATGGGACCTAATGAAACTTAAAAGCTTTAGCACAGCAAAGGAAACCATAAGCAAGACAAAAAGACAACCCTCAGAATGGGAGAAAATGTTTGCAAATGAAGCAACTGACAAAGGATTAATCTCCAGAATTTATAAGCAGCTCATTCAGCTCAGTATCAAAAAAAACAAACAACCCAATCCAAAAATGGGCAGAAGACCTACATAGACATTTCTCCAAAGAAGACATACAGATTGCCAACAAACACATGAAAAAATGCTCAACATCATTAATCATTAGAGAAATGCAAATCAAAACTACAATGAGATATCATCTCACACCGGTCAGAATGGCCATCATCAAAACATCTACAAACACATTGTAAAGAAATTATACTCCAATAAACATGTTAAAAAATTTTTTTAAACATCTACAAACAATAAATGCTGGAGAGGGTGTGGAGAAAAAGGAACCCTCTTGCACTGTTGGTGGGAATGTAAATTGATACAGCCACTATGGAGAACAGTATGGAGGTTCCTTAAAAAACTACCATACTACCCAGCAATTCCACTACTAGGCATATACCCTGAGAAAACCATAATTCAAAAAGAGTCATGTACCACAGTGTTCACTGCAGCTCTATTTACAACAACCAGGACATGGAAGCAACCTAAGTACCCATCGACAGATGAATGGATAAAGAAGATGTGGCACATATATACAATGGAATATTACTCAGCCATAAAAAGAAACAAAATTGAGTTATTTGTAGTGAGGTGGATGGACCTAGAGTCTGTCATACAGAGTGAAGTAAGTCAGAAAGAGAAAAACAAATACCATATGCTAACACATATATATGGAATCTAAAAAAAAAAAAAAAATTGTTGTGAAGAACCTAGGGGCAGGACTGGAATAAAGATGCAGACACATAGAGAATGGACTTGAGGACACGGGCAGGGGGAAGGGTAAGCTGGGATGAAGTGAGAGAGTGGCATGGACATATATACACTATCAAACATAAAATAGATAGCTAGTGGGAAGCAGCTGCATAGCACAGGGAGATCAGCTAGGTGGTTTGTGACCACCTAGAGGGGTGGGATAAGAAGGGTGGGAGGGAGGAAGACACAAGAGGGAGGAGATATGGGTATATATGTATAAGTATAACTGATTCACTGTTTTATAAAGCAGAAACTAACACACCATTGTAAAGCAATTATACTCCAATAAAGATGTTAAAATTAAATAAATAAATAAAATAAAAATAAGATTGTCGATGTTTGTCTCTGCTTCTGAAGGTCCCCAGTGGTGATCTGAAGAGAAGGACTAGACCCTTAAGTAAATGTGAAGAGATAAAAAGCCACATTATGTCTGGTATTATTTCACATGGCTTTTGTTCAGTCCAAGATTATATACCCAGATCAGTTTAATACCTCTGGTTTTCAGTTGGGTATTTGTCCTATAAAATGTTTCAAGTCATTAAGAACAGTACCTTAACCAACTGCTAAGAAGGACTGGGTCCCCCAGTAACAGAACCTGCCTCCAAAACAGCAGTTCTCACCCTGGGCTGCACGGGGTAGCGTGGAGGGTAAAATCCCTCAGGACCAGGCCACCCCCCAGACCCTTTACCTTAGAGCCTCTGGCTTTGGGGACCCAGGCATCAGAAGTCTTCAGAGCCTCCAGGTGGTGACTCCACCAGCAGGGTGACAACTGCTTTAAACCCACCAGAGGTTGGTGTTTTAGCAGCAGGAACTCCCACTCTTATACCCTATGGCAGCAGCTCTGAAAATGTGATTGAGGCCCCCTGCCCACACCGCCGTTTCGAGGGTCCATGAGGTCAAAAGTATTTCCACAATAACGTAAAGCTGCTATTGGCCTTTCTCTCTGTGTTGACAGTTGCACTGATGATGCAGAAGCAATGGTGGGGAAAACGTGGTTTCTTAGCAGGAATCAAGGCAGTCCCACCAAACTGTACGGAGAGTCACTGTATTCCCTACTGCTATGAAGCAAAATAGTTTTAAATTTTTACGCCAATTTTGCTTAAGATGCCCTTGATGAAGCAGGAAAACAAACTGATTAAATCTCCACCTTTGACTGCATCTTATTATCATGGTGACCAAGTGGGAAGGACTCACAAAGCACTTCTGCTGCTTTGTGCTGATGTTTTCCTTGGAGGAGGCACTTGTGTAAATGTTTGAATGAAGAGCCAGGCTCACTGCTTTTTTTTTTTAAATGGAACACCATTTACTTGAAAGAATGACTGATGACAAACTACAGTTACTGAGACTTGGGTATTTAGCAGACATTTTCTTTAAAATGAAGAAAGTGAGCCTATCACTACAAGGAAAACAACTGAAAGTATTTATTGCCAAAACGTTGAGCTTTAGAGTTAAAACCAGAATTTTGGAAAACTTACATCCACCATCATGTGCTTGACAGCTTTCCAAACTTAAAGAGCATTCTGACAAAATCATCAGTGATATTAATGAGTGGAATTCTCTGATATTTCGTAATGAAATGTCAACATTTGGAAGATCTGCACAATTCAGTGAACAAGTATTTTCCAAATGACCAATGGATGACATTACAAAATAATGAATGGTTGACAGATCCATTTAAAGTGCAAGATGGATTTTAATTTAACTGAGTACAAAAAACTCATTAGCATGGCTTCAGATCCACACTGCAACTAATCTTTAAGAAATTATCACTTGTCAAGTTTTGGTCTAGTATCAAAGAATAGTCACAGTGATCTCAAAAGACTCTTCAAGCATTTATCTTCCTTTTCCAACTATGTATCTATGTGAAGCTGAACTGTCTTCATGTGTTTCAGTCAAAACAACAGACTGGGGACTTCCCTGGCGGTCCAGTGGTTAAGACTCTGCCTTCCAATACAGGGGGTGCAGGTTCGATCCCTGTTCGGGGCACTAAGAAAGATCCCAGATGCCTCATGACAAAAAACCCAAAACATAAAACAGAAGCAATATTGTAACAGACTCAATAAAGACTTAAAAAAAAAAAAGACTGAATGAAGTACACATGGGAACTCAGCTGTGTTCTATTAATAAGCCAGACATATAAAATATATTTGTAAAAATGTGAAACAATGCCACCCTCCCTCACTAATTTGTTTTGGAAAATATAGTTATTTTTCATTAAAATATGTTACTTAGGTTAACAAATAATAGATTTATTATTTTCAAGGAATTAACAAATGTATTCTTAATTTCTCAGTTTTAGTTTCTAATTCAATAAATACTGATAGATGTAATTCACATAAACAAAAGCTCTTTGAGGTCCTCAAGAATTTTTTTAAGAGTGTAAGAAATTTGAGAACCTCCGTATCGCAGGCTCTTCTCTTTCTAGGAGGGCGGATTTCAGAGCAATTGGTGTCAGTGTCTCATCCTGAGCTGGCACACTGAGCTGCTTAGTTAGCAGTCAGCAGG
>NW_006793764.1:1497806-1523361 GCF_000442215.2 Lipotes vexillifer
GCCTCTTGCTACCCCTAAGCCAGGGACATTTTTTTCAGTAAAACAGGCATTCACCACTACACAATGCGGCCAGGCAGCAGAGCCTTGGGTTGAGAGCACCAACTCAGGCTCCCAGGTCAAATTCTTGATCAGATCTGGAATCCACAGCCCTGGGACCTTGGATCCGTTAATACTTGAGTCTCCGTTGCCCCAGAGTCTATATGTAACATGGGGTTAATACTGCTACTTACACCACAGAGGGCGAAAAAGGCTCTGACAGGGTCAGTGTTCGATAAATGTTAGCCGTTGTTGTTATCACAGTCACAACACAGTGAGAGCATTCTCTGCCATCAAGCAACAGAGCCACCAAATTATCTGCCCAGAAAAGGTATCCTTGCTCTCAATGCTCATCTTTGAGGGACCGCAGGAGGCCTGGGCTGCACCTGGCAGGGCTTCCTAAGTACAACTGAACTTGGAAAGGAGCGGAATTCTCCACTCCTGGCCTTCTCTGAGGTCAGACAGTAGCCTTGAATGCAGTCGGTGTGATATCACTCCCCAAAGTCATAATCAGGAAATGCGGGAACAATCTGTTTCTCCCACGAGGCAATCATGACAGGCTATTTTAAACGTCAAACACAAACCTGGCGCCTGGAAAGCAAACAACCCCTTCACTCGTGTACCTGCCTTGAGCCCCGGGCCACCTCTACTTGTGAGACAAAACCAGCAGGTGGACAAGAGCTGACCTTCCTTTCCGACCGCAAATCCCTGCCTCCTCGTGTATTCAATTCTGCTGTTGATAAGTGTAGCTACTACAGTGCTTCCCTTAAGTGAGACGGGGATTTTATTTATTTGGGGGGGCGGGGGGAGTGCTGCAGTTCCAGGGCTGAACTTTTAGCTCGCTGTAAAGTTAATGTGCTCTTTAGTGTTCATTCCAGGCAAGACTGTGGGGCTATGTATTTTCTGCCACCCCCAAAAGGCCATTATCTGTAATTGCCCATTACCATGCATAATTATTTCTCCTAGCTTGGTCTATGACCTCCAGGGCTGCACACTGTTACAGCTAACTGCTCCCTCTTACCAAATTTGTGAAGGAAGCTTTACTGACCTTTACTACCTTGCACGGTATATTCCAAAGCCGGCATGAGAACGGTTTACAGGCAAACTTATCTCGAATCGGGACTATTTTAGATCTCCAGATGTACCTTTCCCATCTCTATGGAGTTTTCCCTCCCCTCAAATAACAAGAAAATAAAGCACAATCAACTCTCCATTATGTGAGGGCTGATAACCCAAACTGGGAATTATCTGGAGCCCTTCATCCTCCCTTTTCTTGGATTTGGCTGTTTAACTATAGACTGCTAGTCTATAAAGTCTGTTTAAAGACTGCTAGTGGGAGAAGGTGGAGATAGGAGAGGGAAGAGAGAGAAACTTACGAAAATTTAAAACTTTTAAATTCAACATATATGCTCCCACTTTTAGTGTGTTTTGAATGGGAAGAGGGACTGTGTTCAAATCAGTTATTAAGATGAGATTTCGGGATTCCAGGTGCATTGGTAATACTAATTCTAGAACTGACATTTGGTGACATAGCCCAAAGTGTCCCCCTACATTTACCCCACTTTTCAACATTAGCAGGAAAAGAGGAGAGGGGCCGGGGATTGCTAGCTATACACGCAGATTGCCGAAATGCTTAGCCATCCGCTGGCATTTCTGTGTCTTCTCTGCTGCGCCACTCAGGTGTGAGGGTGGGAGATATGCCTCTAAGCTGTTATAATGTCCACACACAAAAAGCTGGGAATGAAACCAACCCACTTCTGTGTAGTCACTAACTACCACTGCACCCAAGACCGCCCACCAGAATCTCCTCGATGGGTGACACCCTTCACGTGTGCCATCTTGATTTCCCTTCTGCCTTCCTTCCTTTTGAGTAAATCTCCTCTGAAGTGAAAAGAAGTCGATTCTAAAAATAATCACTTGTCCAACCTTTCAATCATCATTTTTACCAAAGTCAGGTAGGGGAAACGACAGAGAATTAAACCTAGCAGTTTTCACCAAATCCGACAACAGGGAAGGCCTAGGAAGTAATGTTATCCCTTGTTTTGATACCTGGATAAGTTCAGGTGGTAAATCTAAGGATGTGTGTGCAACTGGCAGCAGAACCCCATCTGAGACCTCACACTTCACCACCAAGCTGTGTCATTAAGGGTAAAGGAAGCTGCTTAAATGTGGCCAATGAACAGCTTAAGTTAAAAGACATCGGTTCCTGGGCTTCCCTGGTGGCGCAGTGGTTGAGAGTCCGCCTGCCGATGCAGGGGACGCGGGTTTGCGCCCCGATCCGGGAAGATCCCACATGCCGCGTAGGCCCGTGAGCCATGGCCGCTGAGCCTGCGCATCCGGAGCCTGTGCTCCGCAACGGGAGAGGCCACAACAGTGAGAGGCCCGCGTACTGCAAAAAAAAAAAAAAAAAGACATCTGTTCCTACTGATGATTTCCTGGAGAAGAATATAAATGACTACTAACTATGCATATGCTGGCGTGGAGGTGAATCAAACACCAAGGTCAAGACAGTTCTCAGACTCCAACGACAGAGACCAGGACGGGAGATGACATTTCCATTGGGAGATGTCAGGCAGGGCAGGGACTGTGAGTTGTGATTTGGTCCAAAGGCACACCATACTGTCCCAAAGCCCCTAACTTGTGGCTCTTCTGACTCATCCCTGAAGCAGCTCGCTCCAACCCTGGGTCCTGGTTTAGCTCTGCAACTGTGGCCTCGTTGCCAGCTGCTGCCATGCTGTTCTCAAAGTGTGTACACAAGTCACTACATACCAGGTGAGGTGATCGCTTCCAAGCTTTGTTTTCTCTTCACAGCTAACTGCTCCACCAAACATGTCACTAACCACAGGGACAGGAAGGCATAGCAAAAAATGTCACACTTGCGATGATTCCTGCCTCCCAATGTAGGGCCAGAACCCGAATTCCCAGCCTCTGTGCAGTCAAGGCCTAGGCATGTGAAAAAAGTGCTGCCAATGAGGTCTCCCAAGTGAGACTCCAACTGCAACAATGCCCCTTCTTTTTGGCGGGGGCTAGAGCCAGAAACCTGTGGCTTTTTTTTTTTTAAAAAGATGGATGGATTGATTGATTATTTATTTATTTTGGCTGCGCCGGGTCTTAGTTGCAGCACACAGGATCTTCGTTGCGGCATATGGGATCTTTTAGTTGCAGCATGCGGACTTCTTCTTAGTTGTGGCACGCTTGTGGCATCTAGTTCCCTGACCAGGGATCGAACCCAGGCCCCCTGCACTGGGAGTGCAGAGTCTTACCCACTGGACCACCAGGGAAGTCCCAAGAAACCTGTGGCTTTTGACAGTGGCAGAAGCAACAGGTGCAAGGCCCTGAAGCCTCTGACAACTTGGGATACACACATGTACGTGTAGACACACATGCATATACATACATACACATACACACACACACACAGATACATCTGTATCTACATATCAATCAACACCCTAACCACAAAGAAAGTTGTGTCTTTTTTTTTTGCGGTACGCGGGCCTCTCATTGCTGTGGCGTCTCCCGCTGCAGAGCACAGGTTCCGGACACACAGGCTCAGCGGCCATGGCTCATGGGCCCAGCCGCTCTGTGGCATGTGGGATCCTCCCGGACCCGTGTCCCCCGCGTCGGCAGGCGGACTCTCAACCACTGAGCCACCAGGGAAGCCCAAAAGTTGTATCTTAACTGAAAGAAATGATTACCGAGAGCCAGTCTGGGCCTGTCAACCAAAATGTTATCATGGTGACTAAGAAACAGCATGACAGAAGCCATATGAGTGGCCAAGTTCTTACAACTACAATCACAGCTGCATCATGTGCATCTTTATTTTCCTCATCCAGTGGCCTGTGTCATGAAGATTTTGTCCATCGGGTCTCTGGAAATCTAACATGCTCTCAGAAACTCCATTTCACAGAAAGGTCACCAGTATTAAGAACTGTTTGGCAATTCTCCAAGTAAACACAGAACCTAGGAACATCTCTGCGTGGGTACAGCCTGTGGCACAGAGCGGGGACTACATAAACTCTAAAACACGGGGTCTCTATCTGTGACAAAGGAGCCGGCCAACTCTGTGGGAAACACTGGGTATCATCTGTGGCTGCATCAATCACCAGCCACACCCATGCTTCTCAAGGTTTCTTCCATCACAGAAACAATACTGGATTGACAAGTCAGAGAATAAAGATTTTTTTTTAAGTCAACAATAAAGCAAGAGTAATTATCTGAACACCACCAACAAAAAAGCATATACTCCCACGAACACACAAGTTTTAAGATGAAGTTGTCTGCCCCGACTCTGCACACCCAGAAAGGAAACAACAACATAGGCAGAGCCTGGAGACTCACCTGGGGGTTCTCTTCCATCTCCGGACTAGACCCAGCCCAGAAGTGGTAGTAAAGTTGACCTTCTGAGCAGAGACTACAGTGCTGTAACTAAAAGGATTTCAGAGCTGAAGAACTGAGCTTACTGAAAAGATAACTGCGGATGCTGTCACAGGAAGGACTCGCCAAAGAGTCAACCACGGAGCAGGCGACTGAGCTGTTCTTTCATACATGTTGAGCAGTCACAGCCATTTGTCCTAGGAGGCCAACTTGTGAGGGAAAGCTCTCAAAAACTCGACAAATTCATTCATTCATTCATTCAATATTAACTGGGTGCTCAGCTGTTTAATTCCAAGGTAGGAAGAGTCATTTTTTCATGACATTACCATGCCTTCAGGTTTAGCTGAGTCTGAAACCAGGAAGCCAACCAACGCCCCAGAATGTGTAGGACTTTATTTATTGCAAATCAAAATACAGACAGCCTGCAGACTTGCATTACTAGCTAAAATCAAACAAATATGTAGACACGGGGAAAAGACAATTAAACGGTGCAACTGGAAATATGACACCCTAAGAAAAACTAAGAAAATAATAAGCAACAGATTATTAAATTCTCAGGGACTGAAAACACCAGAATAGGGAGGAGAAACAAAGTCACTGCAGATTAAATATGGAGAGTTTTAAGCCAATTATAAAAGATCAAAGGGAACAAGAGAGGGGAGGAGTAGCCTTACAAGTAACCGAGATAGGAGACCTTGGGAGAAATATGACCAGGGTAAAATCATTACAGTTTACAGTAATCTAGGGATGACTCCAGAGAGAAATTCACTAGGGACCACTCCTGGGAGAACAGCATGGGCACAGAGAGCAAAAAGCTCTTTATTTTCAGAAGGCACAGAACTCCAGAGGGAAGGTGCTTGCTGCAGAGAACAAGGGCTAGGAGGGACGAGGTGAAGAGTGCAAACGAAAAATGCTAGTGGCTTGAGCCACATTTTGGATCCCATACTGTCCACCTCTGGCTAGGAACCTCGGTGTGGTCTCCATTCCATGGCACCGTGGGCAAAAGGGAGAGGCAACAGTTGTGGAATTAGTAGAAACTCACTTGACACTTTCTGTTTCACCCTCCAAACAAATCTGAGACTGCCCGCTTTGAATAAGGTCAACCTCCTGAAAAGTCCTGTTACCAGCTGTCCTAGATTTTAACCAAGAGGAGCAGAGCCCAGAAAAGAGCTGCGAATGCAAATGATGTTCACTGTTCGCCGTAATATCTCATGTATTCCGCAGTTTACACAGACTTTTCAGTGGCTACCGATAATAACTCTACAAGGCTGAGACCCAGAAAGAGGACCCGGCTGTGGCTTAGAAAGGTGCCCTGCACACAGGGGAACACGGTAGGAGCTGGAGTCCCGAGTAAACCCAGGTCTTCTCAGTCCAGGTCTGGTGTCTTCTTGCAAATGACAGGAAGAACCCAGACACCTAGCTCTTCACCTAGATTCTGAGTAGCTAATTCTGTGTATTTTGTTTTGTTCTTTAGTAATCATCAATACACTGGACGCTATAAAATATCAGAGTCAGAAAGCCAAGGGGAAGTGCACAACACTGCCAAGGAAACCCCGCTACAACTAGCATTTAAGATCAAGCGTAATGCCTAACTTACCAAATTTTCTTTCTTACGAGAGATTCAACAGATCAATACATAACTGTGAGGCTGGTTAAAGCCTACGGTATAACTGAAAATACAGAATGACAAATTGTAGTATATTAATAACATAGCACTTACTGATACTGAGAAAATATATCTCAAGGAAAGAAAAAAGAGAGGAACTCTGGACATCAACTATTTTACTTACCTCTGTAACTGGATACAAACTGCTCACCTAGCTTAGTAACCTGGCTACCTAGTGGGTCCCAACTTACTATCATGACCAGAGTAATGGAGCCCAATACAGGACATGAGCATGGGCTGTGAGTCACAGACTCGGGTTGGAATCCCAACTCCACCACTTAAAATACGTGTGATCTTAAGCATGTTATTAAACCTGCTTCCTTATAAGTGGAAAAATAGTTCCTATTTTACAGAGTTGTTGTAGAGATTAAATGAGAATATAAATAACAAAGCAGCCAAGGCAATACCTGGCATGAGGCAGACACTCAGTAAATGAGAGCTAGCAGTATTGCAATCATTACCTCCTCTGAAAACATAATGCCAAAGAATTGGGAATTAAACAAACTACACACACAGATGGCAAAGGATAAAGCACTGCCCGCTCTCTCCCTTCACACACAGGAATTAGAAAACATTATTCACAATCGTGCGTGGATCCTCAGTTTGAGAAACACCCCTTATTCCCGCCACACTAGCTCCTGGCAATGCAAACTAATGTGAGAATTACATTTCTTTGCTTAATCACACTTACTATATGCTCTGTTTCTTCAGTTCTACCCAATTCTCCCCTGCTCCTAGATGCAAGCTTTTGTTCCCTGTCAAACTCCTCTCCATTGCTGTAAATAATCTCTCTCCCTCTTTGTATATTACCTTTCAAATATTTATAGACTGTTATTCTCCTTCTCTCCAAGCCATACATCATTTTTGTTGCCCTTCCCCTAGATTCTCTCTAGTTTATCTACGTCTTTTAGAGAAAAACAAACCCCAGGTGCTTCATGATGAAAACAGCACACCCAAAGCTAACAGCCCTAAGCCAATAAGGCCCCTTATTCAAAAACCACCAGAAAATTCTTTGATGTGCTTCTTTCTCCTCTTCCCCTGTAACTCAATAATTCCATCTCTCAGATAAAAACGAGGCAGAGAGGGATGAGGGAGGTGACCACCAGCCTCTCCCAGTGGAGGCCAGGGCTCCACGAGGCAGCAGCTCCTGGGGTAGGATGCCATGGGACAGCCACTGACACGCTCCAACTCGCTAATGAGGAATTCTACACCATGCACATCGCTCCTGCTTGTTAATTCCTTCCCCATCCACTGCGTTCGATATGAAGGTATTAGAACCGTGTCCTTGTGACTCCCCTCCCCTCCCCCACCAGGTCTGGGCTGACGCGCCTGCTTCTTCCTCCAACACACAGGGCCCAAGGTCTCTAAATCGTGTGCCTTCTGTCCAAACTGTGAGAGGCAACAAGATACAGTGTGTTACCTGTTTTGCTGAAGGTAACTTCCTCATCTCGGAGTCCTGGGTATCTGTGTGGTTATCCAACACTCCCTACTCCCTTTAGAAAGGATAAGAGACGGCTAACACTAAAGACACATGTCAGTACAATTAATAAAACAAAAAGAAAAAGCAAGGCCAAGAAAAGAAGGGGAAAGCTTACTCGTACTCCGATGTGTGAGTGTTAAGATGCGTCTTGGAGATTCCTGGCTGCTGGAGTGTAGCCTGGGGTAGGGGAACTGTGATGGGTTATGTACTCCTTACCCAGAGACACAATTCTTATGTCAGGTAGCTTGATTTTTGAGGTGGAAAGAAACAAAAAAAAAACCTAGTTTATGGCTATAGGGTAGATCATATCCAGACTCATTCCTCTGTTCCTCATTTTAGTATCTGAAACTTGAGTGTGATGGCATGTTTCTGTACTTTGTCATGGTTTACAAAGAATTTTCACGTTAAAATCTTAGTTGAGGGCTTCCCTGGTGGCGCAGTGGTTGGGAGTCCGCCTGCCGATGCAGGGGATGCGGGTTCGTGCCTCGGTCCGGGAGGATCCCACGTGCCGCGGAGCGGCTGGGCCCGTGGGCCATGGCCGCTGGGGCTGTGCGTCCGGAGCCTGCGCTCTGCAGCGGGAGAGGCCACAACGGTGAGAGGCCGCGTACAGAAAAAAAAAAAAAAAAAAAAAAAAAAATCTTAGTTGAGGGCTTCCCTGGTGGTGCAGTGATTGAGAGTCCGCCTGCCGATGTAGGGGACACGGGTTCGTGCCCCGGTCCGGGAAGATCCCACATGCCGCGGAGCGGCTGGGCCCGTGAGCCATGGCCGCCGAGCCTGTGCGTCCGGAGCCTGTGCTCCGCAACGGGAGAGGCCACAACAGTGAGAGGCCCGCGTACCGAAAACAAAAAAAAAATCTTAGTTGAGCACCACACTGATTCTGAGAGATAAACTGAGCAGGCAATATTATTTTATCCATTTCACAAATGAGGAAACAGACACAGAAATTAAGTGAACTGCTCAAAATCGGAGAGGTGATGAGTAACAGGCAGGTCTTTGGACTCTAGATCTTAGGTTCTTTCAGTGACATGGAGCTTCCTCCCCAGGCATAAAGTTAACCAGATAAAAGCAAAACTGTTTCCAGGTGTCTTCGATCTTCAAGACCTTTGATCAAGCTTCTAATATCACATACCATTCTCTCAGGGGGAAATTTGGCACTAATAAGACTGGTTGATCTGTTAACTAATCTGGCACCAATCTGGAAATCGGTACTAACAACTAACCCTCACCCTGGCGGAAGCACAACCCTGAACGTGTTCAACATCAACCAAAGAAGCAGTAAAATCATTTTGAAAGAGTTGATGGGTAACGTGCATTCTATCGATAATTTCATGTAACACTGGTAAGAATAAGATTAGTCTCTAGTAACCAGAATATCTGAATGGAGAGTGTATCCCATTCTTCAGCTGGCTTATCATATACCAAACAGTAATACTGGAACCTCTAGACCACAGCACCAGACATGAGTGTGAAATGGTTCAATCATTGAGGCCATTAGCTTAACCTGAGCTCTGCCCACGGTTATACTGGAATGAGGACAGAGGTTGGAAGAGTGTGAAGAACACATCAGGTCCACTTGGCTCTGGTCTGCTGATGGGGGACCAGACAAGCCACAGGCTCCTCCGCCTGTCCACAGAGGACAGTGACCAGGGCCAGTCCTCGGGCTCCTGGCCTCTGCAGCCTGTCCCCAGCTAGTCTCAGCTAGTCTCCTGGCTTGAAATACCAAATAGTGGGGGGAACTGCAGCTCGTATCACAAAGGGCCAATCTCCACAGTAAATAAGGAACTTCAAGATAGGGGGAGGGGATTCAATAAAAAAAATGAGCAAAGGACGTACACAGATGGCTCACAGAAAAAACATAAATGGTCCTTTGAAAAGATTTCAGTCTCACTAACAAAGGAAAAGGGGATTATAAACTATATCAACCATATTTGTTTTCTATCGCTGTATGACAAATTGCCATAAATCTAGCGGCTTAAAACAATGCAAATTTATTATCTTACAGTTTTGTTGGCCCACCGTCTGACCCAGGTCTCTCCAGGCTAAAATCAAGGTGCTTAACTGGGCAGAGGGCTGTTCTAAGCTTCTAGAGAACTCCTGAAATCTTTGCCTCAGCGTCCCCTTCCTCCATCTTCGAAGCCAGCAACAGCGGTCAAGTCTTTCCAGCTTTGAAACTTCCCAGCATCTACTGTTGTGACATCTCTGGGGCAGCTGGGAAAGGTTCTCCACGTCCAAGGATTCAGGCCATTCAAATGGGCCCACGTGGAATCCAGGATCACCTCCCCACCTCCAGATCCCTGACTTCACCACATCTGCAAAGTCCCTTTTGCCATGAAGGTAACACCTTCACAGGCCCCAGGAGCCAGGGTGTAGCCCTCTCTGGCAGCCATTGTTCTGCTGACCGCACCCACGTACAGCGCTTTACCTTTCAGACTGGTAAAGCCCCCGTGGCAACCCCATAGCACTGGCAATGCCGTGGCAGCAGCTCTCTGGAGGAAGTGCCGTGAACACCATCTACCCAAATTACCTTAAGATAGACCTGTCCTACCAGTTCTTTCCATCTCTACTGTCACCACCCCAGTGCAAGCAGCACCCCTCTGCCTGGGCAACTGCATGGTCTTTGCTTTGCTCCCCCTTGAAACTACACTCCACACAGCAGCAGAGACATTTGAAGAGAGTAAATCAGATCACAGCATTCACTGCTTCACCACTGCAATGACCACCCGTCACACTCACCATAAAATTCCAACTCCTTCCCTGGCCTGCAAGGCAGCAAGTCGCAGCCCCCAGTGATGTCACCCTTGCTCACAGCACCGATCACACTGGTCTGCTTCCTGCTCTAAGCACTGTCTCACCTTGTTGCGCCTCCTGCCTGGAAGGCTCTTCCCCCAGACCTTGACTGCAATGGCTCACTGTCCCTTGGGACTAGATCGGATTTAATCTCCTTAGAGAGGCCCTCTTTCCCTAACCACCATGTCAACAGCCGCGACCCCTCCAGAACATGTATCTTATCACTCTGTCTCCACAGTGCTCATCACTTTCTGAAAGCATCTTACTCACTGGTGTACCTGATTATCCACTGTCTCCCCTGTTGGACATGTAAGATCCACGAGACAGATGTTTTAGACACTGCTGTATATCTCATGCCTGGAAAAGGGTCTGACCCAATGCAGTCACACAACGAATATTTGTTGAATAAACGAAAAATAAAATAGAAACACAGATGGAAGAAAGGGAAAAAGGGAGGGAGGGACTCTGGCCCAGACAGCAGACTCACCAGCAAAGATTAATTCAACTCAGTTCAGCAAACAGTTATTAGTGTTTGATGAATCCAATCTGCTTCCCTGAATTAATGTATATACTGCATTTCAGATAAACTCCCCAACCTCAGGATCAAAGTTAAAGGGTGATGTAAAAGTAGGGAGTAGTTTTATAAGTGCTGAGATCAATACGAAAGAGTCAGCTGTTAGTATACACTGGACTGAGCTGACATTGGGTGGCTGAAGCAATACCCGAGAACTCTCATTGCCAATAAACATCAGAAAATGTGCTATTACTAGAACACTGAATCAGTATCTTCTTCTGACTACAAACCAGCTGTTTACAGTCTACTTTAAGAGTTTCTTGTGCATTTTTTCTGAAACATGCTCAGTGGTACCGTACACTAAGACTGGGTTAGTGATTGTGAAGTCTACTAACAGACTTAAGAGACCAGAGGAAACTGGGTTTGCAATGTAATCTGGTTCAGCAACAGGGAGCAATATTTATGTGAATTTTCTTAGGGGAATTTTTTTATAAGTTGAAAAGTAAGACACCTTGAGGCTGAGACAGAAATTCAGACCTGCACTTACAGAGTTGCTTGTGACCAAGGCGAAAGGAACCCTGACAAGTCAAGAACCAGTGAGACAGCAGTCAGAGCCCCAGGGGGCCCAGAGGTACCCTCACTCCACTCCCTTGGCTTCATGGCACAACACAGAGCACTCCTAGGCTCAGAGTCCAGATCACCTGGCAGAGGTACAGAATTCACAGTATCCCACATCAGGTGGCAGCTGGCCTTACCCTGGGCCCCCTTCCCTACTAACCTCAGCCCTTTAAGCAACTGCAGAGTCCTCAGAGGCACAAATTAGACTAGCCTATAGAACAAAGAGAGAAGTCCGCAATGAAGCAAAAATTGCGGGCCTGGGGAAAGAAGTAAGAGGAAAAAAACAGATGTTGACGAGATAAAAGGAATCATCTCATGTGAGTCTACAGGTGATTCCGAAGGCCAAGAAAGGCGGGTTAGCAGAAGAGGCTGTCCTTAGCCAAAAGTTAATGAGAGGGAGAGAATGGGGAGTTATCACTCAGTGGGTTTAGTGTTTCAGTTTGGGAAGATGAAACAAGTCCCGGAGATGGATGGTGGTGATGGCTGCACAACACTGTGAAGGTACTTAATGCCACTGAGCTGTGCACTTAAAAACGGTTAAAATGGTCCATTTGATGTTAGGCATATTTTACCACGATAAATTATCTTTTAAAAATAAGGTAGCTAATAAAACAACAGATAGGACAGAAGGGCATCCACGAGATCCAAAGAGTAGTGGGTGGCTGAGGGGGTTGTCAATGGACAGGATCCCTGAACCAGCAGATAACCAGGAACCCAAGGGTCAAGGACTCCAGGGGGACACAGTGCAGCAGGCAGGAGAAACTGGTGACAGAGATGAGCCTTCTGACATTCCAAAAGTCTCCTACGGCAGCAAACACAAGGCTGTACAGCACTCAATGATACCTAGTGTCACCCACCACCTATAAAAGTTTTCCAATGCTATGAATAACCATGGCAGTAAATTCTGAGACAGTCTATGAACTACCCTCTTCCAACTGGCAGCGTGAAGCACAGCTGTCTATTCTCATCAGCTCGCGGGTGTTCTCTTCTACTTTCCACAGGAGTGACGGCGGTTTTCCATTTTCAGAAATCCAAAGATAAAAACTATTCTTGCCAAGTTTCTAGGGCAAGAGAATTCCTTCTCCCTTGTTCTGAGGAAATGCTTGTCACCCAAGGTCTAAAAAGTTGCTTAAGCTCTTGAGAAGCAAACCAATGTTTCTACGGGCCAAAAACACAACAAAGAAAATCTGTCACCAGTTCCCTCTATGGTTTAATTCCTCAAACACTATTCCTTTCATTACAAAGTATATGTGATAATGAGTGAAAAGAGGAAATTTTTAAAAGACTGAATATTAACATATTTCTAGTGATAATAAAATGCAAACCTGGTACATATGCTGTTATAAAACTAACTTGTTATTGTACAGCACAGGAAAACATAGCCATTATTTTGTAATGACTTTAAATGGAGGATAATCTATAAAAACAGGTTGTACACCTGAAATTAATAATATTGTAAGTCAAGGGCTTCCCTGGTGGCGCAGTGGTTAGGAAACTGCCTGCCAATGCAGGGGACACAGGTTCAAGCCCTGGTCCGGGAAGATCCCACATGCTGCGGAGCAACTGGGCCCATGAGCCACAACTACTGAGCCTGCGCTCTGGAGCCTGCGAGCCACAACTACTGAGCCTGCGTGCTGCAACTACTGAAGCCCGTGCACCTAGAGCCCGTGCTCTGCAACAAGAGAAGCCACTGCAATGAGAAGCCCGTGCACTGCAACGAAGAGTAGCCCCCGCTCGCCGCAGCTAGAGAAAGCCCGTGCACAGCAACGAAGACCCAAAGCAGCCACAAATAAATAGATAAATACATACATACACACACACATACATATACTGTAAGTCAACTATACTTCAATTAAAAAAAACTAATTTGTGACTTTAAACCCTGTATTTACTTTGGGTGGGTCTAGATGTTTTCCAAATTTCCTTTCTAGCCAAGGTAGACCAGTAGGCTACTTCCTATGTACTTTGTCGTTTTAACTTCTTTACAGAAATACTGCCTACAGAGAATTTCTATCAGGTCGGTTAACTGCTATATTTGACACATAAACAGAGACTTCCCTTGGAATAAATAAAATTGACTGAGACCCTATTTAAAACACTAGGCTATCAAAATGGTCAGTACTATTCATCTTAAGTGTTTCCTTTCATTTAAGCCTCCAACTCTTGCTTCGGTTTAAGGAGATTTGTTTTGTTAAACATCCTGGAAATTTCTTTGACTCTGAATGTAAAATTGGGGAATGCTTTTATCTGAAGGCCTTTTTAAACCTAATCTCCACATCCTCTATTCTACTTGAAATTGAGAGCTCTGTCTAAAATCAAATGGAGCTCATCTCATGTAAGTAGCCAGGATCCTCCAAATATCAACTCTCAGACTAACCTGGATAAAATGTTTTGGTGTTTCATTTGAAATGCTTCTTTCTGTACAACATGGAAAACTGCAAAGATAAAAATTGAAATATTTCAAATTTAAATAACTCCACAGAAGATTCTAGGGCAGCAAAACTACTCTGTATGCTACTATAATGATGGACACACATCATCATTAATTTCTCTAAACTCACAGAATGTACAACGCCAACAGTGAACCCTAATGTAAACTATGGACTCTGGGTGATTACGCTGCGTCCATGTGGGTCATCAATTGTAACAAATGTACCTCTGGCAGGGGATGCTGATAATGGGGGAGGTGTGCATATGTAAGGGCAGGGGTGTATGGGAAATCTCCGTACCTTCCTCTCAATTTTGCTGTAAATCTGTAACTTCTCCAGTGAATAAAGTTTATTTATTTATTTATTTAGTGGCATGCCGGCCTCTCACTGTTGTGGCCTCTCCCGTTGCAGAGCACAGGCTCTGGACGCGCTGGCTCAGCGGCCATGGCTCACGGGCCCAGCCGCCCCGCGGCATGCGGGATCCTCCCGGACCGGGGCACGAACCCGTGTCCCCTGCATCGGCAGGCAGACTCTCAACCACTGCGCCACCAGGGAAGCCCTAAAGTTTATTTTTAAGAAACTTAAGTCAACATCTTCAATTGTTAGCTCCTCAGTCACATTTCTTACTGGTAAAAACTGCATGGGGACATTACTCCATTTTCAAATTACCACACTGCATGTTTGTAAAGCACTTAAGCCCTTCGAAGGCACATAACCAGGACGGCGTGTGTGCCCTACCAGCATGAGCTCTCTCTCTGTGCTGAGGTGGAATTACTGCTAAAGAAGAGAAGTGAAGGAGGGGGTCCCGCCATTATCAGATGCAGACCTGGCTGACCCTTCCAACCGGGGAAAGGTGAGTGAAAGCAGGCCGTGGGCGCTGGGGGGGAGGCCTGAGGTGGCAGGAGGCGGCCTGATGTGGAGGAGTGCGAACGTGCGTGTGTGTGGAAGCCCAGGGTGCTCCAGAAGGGAGGCCCCAGGAGATAACATTCAGGTCCGTCCTTACAAAGGACACGTATGCAGAACCGAATTCTCTACAATGCAGCCCTTCATCTGACAGCCCTGCACAGAAAATGAGAGGCAGAGAACTATGCGGACCTCGGCGTGAGCTCTGGATAAAATGGCATTCTACTCGCTGCATAGGAGGCTGAAGGGAAAGCAGAATATAAAATAAAACGAGGAGCCCACATTTCAAAGAGGAGGAATGCCTATGAGATTTTTTAAGTCAGTTGATAACTTTCAAAATAAAAAATATTATCTAGGAAGCTAAAATTTAAAAAGTAAAACCACAGAAATAATGCTGAAGTTGCTATTAATTCACCGTCATTTATAAGCGGAAGTGCTCACCCTTTTTTCGAGGTGACCCAAAATGGCTGGGAAGAAACCATTTGCTAATCGATAGAGCACCTGTTAGCATATCTGATCCTGCCAGTGTAAGAGACAGCAATGAGTAGGGCATTTCTTCAAAAGGTTGTTCCTTCACAGTAACACCCGCGATCATAGATGAAAATAACAACAAAAATATTTTATACCCATGGTGGGAGGAATCGTCAGGCAGTGTTTTGACCCAGCCAGCCAATCTTTGGCTAAGGATCGTAGAGACTTTCTTCTAAGGTGTTATCCTACTCAGAGGGATCAGCTCTCCAAGAGATCAAACAACAGCTTGGTAAACCCAGTTTCCTTCACAGAGGCCTTAGAACTCAGCCAGTAATCTCAGCAATAATTCTCGGGCATTTCTCACTCTCACTTTTGGCACTTTCAGCAGCCAAAAGGAGATAACGAAGAAGCCTCAAGGACATAAACATCTGCTGGATTTCACTAAACCACTCAACATCAGGTATGTGAAAGAGAAGGTGAGCAACCCGCCCCCGTGGAAGCCAGGTTGGTGGGCTGCTCTACCCCATGACAACTGCTACAACTTTCACCTCTCACGAGGTAACTGCAAATCCAAGCCTTCCACGTCGATATAATGGAATACTAGGCCATTAAAAAATTCCAGTTTTAAATGAAAAAAATAAAAACTACACACGGGTGGGAACAATACACTCCCATTATGTTAAATATATAAATTATACATACACATACACACGTATGAAAACGATAAACAGACACACAAGCTTGCACGTGCAGCTTATAATCAATCCTGGGATAACAAAAAGAAGACCCTACAGGTTGAGATTGGAATATATTCGTTGAATATATATGTTTTGTACTCTGTAAATGTTTACCGTTTACCTGCATAAAGTTAAATGTTATTTTAAAGAAATCCTTATCTCTGGAAATTTAATACAAGCTACATATTTGTTAGCAGCACACTATGCAGGAAGTTGGGCCCACTGTGCTGCATAGAACATGAGGAACACTCTTTAGTCAATCTGTCTTGTCACGGCTTCTCTCTCTCTCCTCCTCTCTTCCCCCCTCCCTCCCTCCCCTTCACTGCCCTTTCTGTCTTTCTCCCTCTTAACATTACACAGTTTAATTCTACTGGCATTTCTGTTTTTCTCGTGTTCAAGTCCCAGCCCATTCCGGAAGTTAATGATCCCAACTCAAGAGCTTTGGTGGAAGTCCTGAGTAATGATGATGGATGAGGCTCCTGCCCCACCAAGATGAGCTGGCCCATCTTTCTTGGGCAGGCATAGCCTCCCCGCCCATATGTGAGCACAGGAGCGACACATACTGCTGGCTTCCACACTCCGCTCCCTTGAAGTGCTGGTTCAAGACTCCAAAATGACTCCAAGGTCTATCAGCTCCAGAAGCAAAGAAGGGAATCTGGTCACATCCTCCTTGACCCTGAACTTTCTATCATGCTTCCCTGCTGCTTCTATTTGTAACTTTCCCTATCACCACTCTGAAATGCCCTGCGAGAACTTCTTTGTCATTCTGAACTCCATCTAGCCTGAAATCCTTCTCTAAGGCTTCACTATCTTGGGGTATGCTACCAAACTCTGACACCCCTTCCACTGAGGTGCAATGCGGGACACCAGGCTACACCAAGTTCACCTGTGGTTCCCTACCAAATGCCCAGCATTGACATTTATCCATCACGGGCCTGTCCCTGTATTTCTCCCCATGAAGACCAGTGGCTGCAACCTTCCATGCCAGCCAAGAATGGCGCTGCCCCTAACAGTGCTCCTATTTGCCCATCAGCCCTAAATCCCTTCTGAGGATTAAACCGTAACCTCTAATTGTAACTTTCCATTTTCCAAGGAAGCACGGCAACTATTCCCATGGCCTCACTTCACAGGCAGGTGAAGAAATTCATGGGCTTTGGGACCAGACAGACCTAGGCTGAATCCCAGCTTAATTCACCTTTATTCTGGGGCAGTTTCCTTACCACTGGCTTCCTTATCTGTAAATAGGAATAATAATTCCTACTTTATAAGATGTGTGTGAACATCAAATGAGTTACTCCCCTCTTTACTCCTCTGGAACGTCCCCTATCAGTCCCTCCAGCTGAATCCACCAGGTCTGCCCTGACCTGGTAGTATTTGGTAATTAACCTTACACACAGCTTACAATCCCGAAGCGCAGGAATCATATTTCTGACAGATATACTCCTTCCTTCCTAAGAAAAGGGAAGTTTAGAAACTGCTGTAAATATATATTATGAGCAACTGAGCTAAAAAAAAAAAAAAAAGAAAATAATACCATTCCCTTTGTTAGCTACAGAATCTGTAGCCCCGGTAACACACACAGGGACAGATACACAGACAAACCGACCTGCAGCAGAGATTACAAGTCTATCTCTCACCTGCCTCCTTTGGTGCCCGCTAACCTTCTTCTTTATAATGGTCAAGGCTCCTAGAATCTTCAAAAGCCTCAAAGACCTCATCCCTCATCTTTGAGAAGAGGAAACAATAGGACCAGAGAGCTAAAGTGACTTGTCTAAAGTTGCACAGCTAGTTAAATGACAGCTAGGCAGCTGACAACTTTACCCTGATGGTTAACCGCAGCAAACTGAGTAACTCATGAAAAGCTTACTTAAGAGGAACCGCACTGCAAGGCTCCATTTCATGGAGGCTTAGAAGGCTCAAAAGATTCGGTGAACCTCGGCACATGTGTTTAATATGAAATAGATGCCTGCATCTGCCAACAGGATGTCACAGATCTTTGTCTGGTGGATTTCTTAGAGCCCCTGCATTCTAGACCAGTGCCATTAAATAGAACTTTGTGAGAAATGGAAATGCACACTTGCCAATATGGCAGGCCTCAGCTATATATGTGCCTGTTGAGCACCTGAAATGTGGTTAGTGCAACTGAGGAATTAAATGTTTAAATTTTTTAATTTTATGTTTTATTGTGGTTAAAATACACGCAACATGAAATTTACCATCTTAACCATCTTTAAGTGCACAGCTCAGTGGCATTAACTACATTCATAATGTTGTGCAACCATCACCACCATCCATCTCCATAGCTCTTTCCTTCTTGTAAAACTGAAACCCTATACTCATTAAGCAATAACTCTCTATTCCCCCCTGCCCCCAGCCCCTGACAACCACCATTCTACCTTCTGTCTCTCTGATTTTGACTACTCTAAGTATGAGTGGAATCATACAGTATTTGTGTTTCTGCGACTGGCCTGTTTCACTTAGCATAATGTCCTCAAGGTTCATCCACATTGTAGCATGTGCCAAAATTTCCCTCCTTTTCAAGGCTAAGTAATTTTTTTACCACATTTTGCTTACCATTCATCTGTCAGTGGACACTTGAGTTGCTTCCACATTTTAGCTATTGTGAATAATGCTGCTATGAACATGGATATACAAATATCTCTTTAAGACGCTGTTTTCAGTTCTTTTGGGTATGTACTCAGAAGTGGAATGGCTGGATCACGTGATAATTCTATTTTCAATTTTTGAGAAACCACCATACTGTTTTCCACAGCAGCTGCACCATTTTACATTCCTACCAACTGTGCACAAAAGTTCAAATTTCTCTACAACCCCACCAATATTGTTATTTTCTGTTTTTTTGATAGTAGTCACCCTCATGGGTGTGGGGTGATATCTCATTATAGTTTTGATTTGCACTTCTCTAATGACTAATGATATCAAGCATCTTTCCTTGGGCTTTTGACCATTTGCATATCTTCTTTCGATGAATATTTTAATTTTATTTCACTGTAATCAACTTAAGTAGCAAAATGTAGCTAAGGGTTTCCATACTGGACAGTGCAGCTCTAGAATACCATAATTCTTGAGGTAATTTGGAGACCCAGTGCAGTAAGCATAGTGAGCTTTGAAGACAGATGGACCAATTCAGATACTTTCTAGCTCTTCAGATGTAGCCAGTCACTTAAAATTTTTATACCTCGATTTTCCCATGGTATAAAATAGGATTAATACTTCCTTCTTCTAAGAATGAAATGAAATGAATCAGCATACATGCAGCCCTTGGTATAATCTTAGTACCTGGGAGAGAAATGAAGCCAATGGACACGCCTTGCCTCAATTCCAGTATCCACTGATAGCTGACACATAGGATTTGGCTTTTTTAGACACTCTCCCCAAACGGACTTCAGTCCTTTCCAGAGAAATGGACTTTCATTCTAGGAAACAAGGATCTTTAGCTCCCACCGAGAGGACCCACAAATGGAAGGGGCTGACTGAAATGAAATCTGGACTCTCACCTCTCTGGGATTCTGGGATTCTGAATCTGCCCAGATTCAGCCTTGACAAATAACCAACAGAAAAGTGAAGCCGTCAAACTTCTGGTTTTAGAATTCAGGCCCACCTCCTTCGTGAGGCCGTCAAAAACAGACCTTCAGAAGGGAGGATCTTTTAAGAAACCTCTAAGCTCTGAATGTGCTCTGGGGCTCAGGACCTTCCCGAGACTCTGTTTCTGTGGCCACGCCTTTCATCCCTCCATCCCAGCCACAGGCTCACCTGCAGCTGACGCGGTCGGGGTGCTGGCCGGCGGAGGCTGCGAGGGGCTGCTGCCCTCAGTCATCAGGCATGGGGTGCTGCTGTCGTTCTCCCTCTTGATGAGCAGCTCGGCCGCGCTGGGCAGCGGGATGGGGTGGCTGATGCCCAATTCCTCCTCCTGGGCCTGCTGCCGTCTCAGGGCCACCTGGAAGCACAGGACAGTGGGTCACCCCCCAGCACCCCAGAGTCACTCGGTACAGCTTTGCCAAAGCCACGGAAGCCCCACCCACCCCAGGGTGAGGCCTGAGAATCCCTCCTTGCTTTTTAAAGCTACCCAGGTAACTCTGAGATGCAGCCAAAGCTGAGAAATGGTTTCCAGCCAGAGTCCCTGGCCCACAGTAAAAGCACTCCTAAAATGTCCCTTAAACAAGTGAGTATATAGAGCAGCGGGAAAGGCTGGATGAGAAGCTGCGGAGTCAGCAGAGGCATTCAACGTGAGGAGAAGCCAGCACCGAGAGACTACGAAGGAAGGAGAACGGGGTCACTCACTCTTTCCTTCCACAGTTGTGTCAAAGGCTGCTGTACCGGGAACAGCGACCAGCAAGATACAGCAAGGTTAGATTAGATCCCAAGGTACTCACTATTTAAAAGGAGAAGCAGGAAACAGGCAAACATGCAACTGCAACTCAAGACAAAACATGGTAAACACCACAGGACAGGCATACACGGATCCTCCAGAATAAACTGGGGCAGAAATGGCTTTAAGTGTAAGTATAAGCTGCAGGTGGTACTGGAACAGGGCCCTGAAGAATAGGATGAGTGGGGCTTGACGCGCAAGGCTGAAGGGGCAGAACGACCCGGAATAAGGGAGCAGGGTAGGCGGGAAAGGCAGGGGCTGCTTGCAGAGCCCTGTTCTCTGTGGGGGAGGGAGCACATACAGAAGTAATGGGGAAAAGGGGGCTGGAATACGGCGCTGAAGTCTCAGGGGAGAGAGGCTGGAGGTGGCACGAGAGAAAGGGAGAGGACACGTGCCGCACTCCAGGCAGGAGGGAAGGAGATTCAAGTGGGGGCTGGAAAGGACGCAGCGCACGTAAGACACTCCTCATCGTCCCTCTTCTTTTAAATAACATTGTTTAAGGTTGAAAAAAGAGGTGTCAAGAAAATAAATTGTATTGTGGCTTTACTACAAATAACAAAAACGGAGACTTTCTGCTGAAACTGACCATCGGTAATAATGAAATGAGAAAGGGAAGCATCTGTACCTCAGAGGCCCAAATACAAGCCAAAGGTTGAAATCAAAAGGGTAAACCAGAAACACAACTACAATTTACACACTGTCTTAGGAATACCGTAGTCCAAATTTAGAAAAATGATTAATTTGGAAGTAATTTTACTCATAACAAGAGGAGTCTTCAACTTTAAAAATATCCTTGAATAATCAATTAAGATTAAATAATTAAGCTTAATTCTTGAATTTTCTCTTATTAACCAAGAAGTTTAGGAAGAGAATATTAAAGATTTGACCACGAATTTTTTAAAGGAATACCCATGAACTTGTGAAGTGTGTCAATGCAAACTTAGACCCTGGTTTACACGAATCCCATGCATGCACAAAACATACAGGGTATTACATAGTCCATAAACTTAAAACACTTTTACAAAGACCTCTCAAGCGTTCTTAGGAAATGTTATTTAAATGGGGAAGGTGGGGCAATTGATTTAAAATGCAATTGTTTTAGAGTCAGATCTAAGATCAATTTCAAACTATTTTAGAATGACCAAAAATGCCTGTTACATGAATGTTAAAGGATTTCATTCAGCACAGCACAAGCCTTCTGGTGTGGAAAACAGTGAAGTTTCATACTATAAAAGTAATCTTGAGTTGCTTTTGTTTTTAACGAAGCAAACATCCTCCTTCCAAGTTACTACGCCTATTAATACAGCTTATTCAAAATTAATGGCCCTACTTGGATATATATTTTTATGACATTTTGAGGACAATTCCCCTCCCAAGCATACTCTCCGTATTAAATATTAAAGCCAACAGCTAAATGTTCAGAAAACTTTTCTACCTACAAATACAATTTAAAGGTCCATAAGGTTTTTTTTTTTTTCAGTAAACTCATTGTGATGCATTTTAATGCTACACTCAGTGTATTCTTTTCATCCATTACAGATTAAAAGTCTATAAAGAAACTCAGTAAAACAACCTATATTTCCATGAGTGCACTCACAATCTGTGAAGCCAAAATATATCTAGTTTAAAACATTTCAAAATTGGATGTACATAAAAAGTATAATCTCTAAGCACTTGTGCACTCCTGTTCAAGGATCTTACCTAAATCACTTTCAGTGGGGGCTATTTACCCATTCCTAACCAAAAGTAGCACATAGTAAGCATTTCTTTGGTACCTTTTCATTTTAAATAACCTGTTTTAAAAGGATGAAACAACTTTTAGCGAGAAAGAATGTATATTATTCTCTTCTAAAAATCATTTTAGGTTACCAACGACGTTAACTATTTCCGTGAAGGTGCTAAATTACTGCCCAGCTTAGGATGCTTTAAAAAACTAACACACTCCATGAACGGTAGACAAAACCTCAAACTCTTGCATCTACTCCTCTGCGTAGATTTTAAAAAATTCTTAGGTGTGTTTTAAAACACACTCAAAGTAATTTGTACTTTAATAACTTCGGTGGAGACAGCAAATTTTAAAAGGCTAATGAAATTTCCGTAGTGCTCAAAATGGCTGAGACACTCAACCTGGATCCACCCGGGCGAATACGAAAAGTGCGCCAAGAGCACAACGAAGACCACGCCACCCTGGCGTCCGTTACAGCGCCTTTTCCAGAAAAACAAAGTCTCTCGACGCGTTTTGCGGATAAGCAGCAGCCAGCCGGGTCTCCGCTTCGCCCTAACCAGTAGCCAGAGCGGGCACCCTCCCTAATATAAGCGCACCTCCCTGCTCGAGGCGGAGTCAGGGATCCCACTGAACCACGAGGGGGCAAACCCCCCAACTCTGCTCAGAGAGCGAGGTCAGAGATCCCGGGGGCCCCCGAAGGCGCAAACCGCGAAACTCTCTGCCAGAAGCGAGGTCGAAGATCCCGGGGAGCCTTCCCGAGCAGTGCAAACCCCGCAACTCTCAGCTCTGAAAGGGAAATCAGACATCCTTGGGATCCTCGGGACCGCCGAGACCCACGAGGGGGCGAACCCCACAACTCCTATTGGAGGGAGGGGGGTCAAGGATCCGGAGCCGCCGGTGCAGAGTAAACCCCGCTCCTCCCTGCTCCATCGGAGAGGAGTCCCGGCCCTCCGAGAGCGGCGTCCGCGCGTGGCTGGGAACCCGGGCCCCGAGCGCGCTGCGGCTGTCGGGACGCACCGCCGCCTTCTTCCCGAACCCGCGCCCCGCATGGCGCCCGCCTGGTCCGAGGGGCTTTACCCAAAAAGTTAAGGGCTGAACCCCGGTTCCGGGGCGCCCGCACTCACCTGCGCGGCCATCACGCGCTGTCTCTCTGCGATCAGGTTGCATTTCTTGCACTGGCAGTCCCGCCACATGCAGAAGCGTTTGTGGCCCTTGAGCGCCGACGCGTAGCCGTGGTTCCTGCACCGCGCGCACTTGGGCAGCCGCGGGGACTTCTTGCTCGCGGCGGCGTCCATGCCCGACGCCCCCGAGCCTGAGCCACCGCTGCCCCCGGCGCCCGCGCCGCCCGTGGTCCCGAGCAGCGCCCCGGCCGCTTTGCCGAAGCCCCCGGCCTGGCCCTGCGGTGGTGACCCAGGGGCGTGCGGGGCCTCCGACGGTGGCGAAGCCTTGCTGTATGCGTCGTCGTTGGGCATGGTGCCCCAAGGAGATGCGCAGGGACTCTCCGGTGGCTGCAAGGGGAGCACCCAGCCGACGGCAAGGCTCCCGAGAAGGAGGCGCAGGAGGCGTACGCGCTGCAGCCGGAGGTGCAGCTGGAATGGCGAGGTCGAGACTCGCAACGCCCAGAGTGGTGGGGGGTTGTGCCCGTTTTTTTTTTTTTTTTCCTTTTTGCGCGCGCGCGGCGCAGAACTTTTGGATACTTTTCAGAACGTTCCCGGGATTGCCTGCGCGGGAGAAGGCGCGAGGAAGCGCAGCCACGCCCACCGCCCCTCAATTCTAGGCACCGAGCTCCCGCTGCTTGCAAGCTTGCACGGGCTGCCAACACCGAGGTCATTGCTGCAGAGCCACTGCAAACGCACACCCGGAGCTGAGGTGCTCGGGGATTGTGTGATCCCTGTACGCTCAGCGTGCCCAGGCCGGGCTGCCCTAGCACGCTGCAAGGAGGAAGCTGGGCTTCCCAGCTCAAGACGGTTGCTGTGCATCGTAGTCGTGAAGGCTGCTTGGAGGAGGGGCAGACCACCCTGTGGGATCCTCCAGCTCCCTTCCCCCCAG
This sequence comes from Lipotes vexillifer, assembly GCF_000442215.2. NCBI lineage: Eukaryota > Metazoa > Chordata > Mammalia > Artiodactyla > Lipotidae > Lipotes > Lipotes vexillifer. The sequence goes on from NW_006793764.1 coordinate 1,521,990, forward strand.
TGACGCCATTTTCCAAGCTCGATAGGGCAGACTTTGAAAGAAGCCAGCCAGAAAGTGGTTTCTTTCTCATTTAAGAGAATTAAGTATGAGGTGGAAGGCCTGAGAAAAGTCTCTGCGCTTATAACAGCAAATAAGCTCCTCAGTGTGCGGGGGTTAAGTGCGCCCCACATTGGGCCTTTCTGTTCTCCAGTTACCTCTTCCTGCACCTGTGCTCGTTTGCTCACAAGATTTCCACCCGCTGGCTCCAGATAACTTTCAAATCTGGAGTTCCAGTCCTTCTTGCTTCTTACTTCAGGGGCATGCAGCTTCTTGCCTTTGAGGCAACTTCGCTTAGGACCTGCAGGCACTGGAAACTCGGTCTTCTATAAACCTCTCTTGGGGTGGGGGTGGGGTGGGATGTAGACATTTATCAGAATTCATTCCATACTTAAGATCTGTGCTTTTGTGTGTGTGTGTGTGTGTGTGTGGTACGCGGGCCTCTCATTGTTGTGGCCTCTCCCGTTGCGGAGCACAGGCTCCGGACGCACAGGCTCAGCGGCCACGGCTCACGGGCCCAGCCGCTCCGCGGCATGTGGGGGGCTTCCCGGACCGGGGCACAAACCCGTGTCCCCTGCATCGGCAGGCGGACTCTCAACCACTGCGCCACCAGGGAAGCCCAAGATCTGTGCATTTTAATTATTCCTCCAAAAACCCAAATCCTCTTACAGCCTTCCCTGCACCTCCACCCCCAACCATGTTTGTCTTCTGTCTTTGCACTTGCACGGCCAATCCAGCCCTAAGGCCTGCTGATCATTTCTTCCTACACACCCAAGTGTGCCTCTAAAGCCAACCCTTCTCACATCTGCAGTAGCGTCCAGCTGGTCTCACTGATTCCTAGTCTTCCAGTATATTCCATATTCCATGCACACAGCAGCTGGCCCCCTGCAGTGGCTTGGTATTGTTTTCCATGTGAAAAACAAAAGTTAAAGACCTGAGGGTGCATCTTAAAAGGACTTTGAATGATCTCCCTCTGCATTTCTCAGCCTCATATAGTTACTTACTAGCTTGGAGGAGCTCTTTGTTGACCTTTTACATACCTCTTTGCTCGGTGCCACGTCCCTAACCTTGCAATGGCCACTGTCCAGCCGAGGGGGCTGCCCTCACATCTCTCCCTCACTCTCCTTGCTTTTCCCCAGTGTACTCTGGTTCCAAATTCTTGGCCCCAACCCTAGGGGTTCGGTCCCCAAAGGATCCTGGCCACCCCACTTGGCTTCTCAACAGAATGGTTGCCCGCTGACCCTCTCTTTCAGCAGATTAGCATTTTCAGCACTGAAAATCTTCTAACCTGCCTTTCCCATTCTTATTCTGAGGCCCCTCTCACAGGCTCTTTCCC
>NW_006793764.1:1523371-1528485 GCF_000442215.2 Lipotes vexillifer
TCCCTCAGCCTGGATTTTCTCCATTAGTGTTCTCAGTCTGAAAATTATTTACTAAAGAAGCTTCTAGCTTTTCACGGTACTCATATCCTACCCATCAAGCCAGCGAAGCTTTACTTAGGACAGAGGCCAGGATGCAACGATTCATCTCAATCTGGAGCTTGTTAAATGAGAACCACTATTTTGTTCAGGAATATCCATAAGACTTTCATTAAAACACACATACCAATCAATTGCTGTTATCTACTATTGACTTTTCTTTTTTCCATATTTACATTTTAATACATTAACTAAATCTGCATCATTCCCAAAGCCAAGTCCAGTTTCAGAGAATGAAGTCGATGCCAGAAGCAGCAGCTGTCAAATCCCAAATTACAGGGGAACACATGTTTCTTATGAGCATCCCCTCACTAGAATCTGTGATGGAGGGACTTAAGCCTACAGAAAATGTGAGGCTAGGAAACTGTGTGACCAAGATATTAAAACATAAAATGTTGTAATGAAGTTAATAGCCTAACCAAGTTTTTATTCACAAACCACAGAGGAAGTACCAGACACGAGACAATCCAAAAGGAAAGTGGGAAGACCTCCAGGGTGAACAGAGTGGTCCCCGATATTTTGAGTAGTTTGGCTCTGTTGTCTCCTTTCTTCCCCCCCCTTCTTTCCAAAACAAAGCTATGAAGGATGATGATGCAGCTCTGTATTTACTGAGGTAGAAAGATGTTCAGTGCATACTGATAAGGGAGGAGGAAGGGAGTCCAGTTCTAGAACACAGCGGGGTTAGGCAAAGACTCCTTCAATATGACACCAAAAGCACAAGCGATGAAAGAAAAAAAATGATAAACTGACTTCATCAAAATTCAAAACCTTTGTGCTTCTAAAGACACCATTAAGAAACTGAAAATACAAGACATATATCTGATAAAGGATTTTTATCTGGAATACATAAAGAACTTTTGTGATACAATAATAAAAAGACAAATAACCCAATTGAAAAATGGGCAAATTTTTGAATGGTCGTGCACCAGAGAAAACGTTCGAATGGCCAGAAAGCACATGGAAAGATGCTTGATATCATTAGTCATTAGGAAAATGCAAATCAAAACAGATATCACTTCACACCCACTAGGATGGCTACACTCAAAAACAAAGACAGTAGCAAGTATTGGCTAGGATGTGCAAAAACTGGAATTCTCATGTATTGGTGGTAGGAATGCAAAATGGCACAGCCATTTTGGAAAACTTTACCATTTGACCAAACAATTTCATTCCTAGATACCTACCGCAGAGAAATGAAAACATTATGTCCACACGAAGACTTGTATGTGAATGCCACAGCAGCATTTTCCATTTGAAACAATGCAAATGTCCACTAATGGTTGAATGAATAAACAAAAATGGTATATTCATAAAATGGAATATTATTCAGTCATTAAAGGGATGATGTACTGACACATGCTACAGTAAGGATGAAACCTGAAAACATTATACTAAGTAAAAGAAGCCAGATTCTTTTCTATGTTCCCATTTATATGAAATGTTCCAAATAGGCAAATTAATATAGAGAGAAAACAGCAGTTGCCAGGGTTGGGGTGGGAATAGAGAGTAAGTACAAATGTGTTTAAGGGATCTTTGGAAGGGGTGATGCAATGGTCTAAAACTGGATCATGGTAATGGTTGCAAAACTCTGTAAATTTACTAAAATTATTTGTATGATTAAAACAAGAGAATTTTATAGTTTATATATTATACCTCAATGAATCTATTTAAAATTTTGAACTAAAAGAAAAAAAAAACTCAGGATGTACAACGTGGTTCCATTTCTGAAATAGGAACTAATGTGTATTAATATTTGCTTGAGTAGGTTATTTAATTCTCTATGAGTTATAGGATTATGGGTGATCTTCTCCTTATACTTTTTTTTTTTTTTTTTTTTTTTTGCGGTACGCGGGCCTCTCACTGCTGTGGCCTCTCCCGTTGCGGAGCACAGGCTCCGGACGCGCAGGCTCAGCAGCCATGGCTCACGGGCCCAGCCGCTCCGCGGCATGTGGGATCTTCCCGGACCGGGGCGCGAACCCGTGTCCCCTGCATCGGCAGGCGGACTCTCAACCACTGCGCCACCAGGGAAGCCCTTCTCCTTATACTTTGTGTGTTTGGGAGCAGGCCCACGTTCTGGTGTCCTCCCTCCTGTTTCGTCCCCTGTAGCCGGGTGGTAAGAAATGACATCTGAGTTTGGGCCTAGCAGACTCAGTGTCAGCCCTGTGATCAACCCCAGATCACCAGCATTCTTAGCATTGGAATTGGAACCCAAGCTGGTTTCACAACAAATTATTATGTGTTTTGCTTTCCAGTTACCGTAGCTCTGTGGTGCATATATATTTTGTTTATTATCTGAGTTTTTAAAAACACTTAGGCATTACTGTCACCAGAAATAAATAATACATTATTTTCTTGGTGAGGCAGTATAGCACCATAATTAAATGCCTGGCTTTGAATGCCAGCCATGTGATCTTAGGCCAGTTTCTTAACCTCTCTGTGACTCAGTTCATCTGTAAAAGAAGGGTAATAATAATAACCACCTCAAAGGATTGTTGGGAAAACTAACTTAGTTAATACTCATGATGTGCTTAGAAAAGTATCTAGCACACAGTAATATGTATGCCATTTTTATTATCTACATGTTTGAAATTTTACGAGTAGTGAGAAAGCAGGGTACATATACATATAACCTTCCACCTATTTAGAATAACTTACAGGGAGGGGGACCTACACTAGAAAACACCAATGATAAATTTCATCTAGTTTGCATTTTGTCCATGCAAAGCAGTTTTTGCCCCAGTTCTTGGTACAACAGGTCATGGGGAAAATTCCCTGTGGGGCTTCTAACTGTATATACGAAGCGAGACACTATAGAGTCAAAATATTTAGCTCAGGTGCCTGCCAAGTGTGCAGCCGAGAGTCAGCTGGCCTGAATGAATGATCTGCCCCCACCCCCGGGGGTGCTGGCCTGAACAGCAGGAATCAGAGAGAAGTGAGACTCGTAGGGCCTGAAGCATTTCATGATAGGAGGACCCTCAGTGAGGGGGAAGACTGAACAGGACTTGAGTAGGCACAAAGGAGAAAATAAGACACTCTAAGTTGTGGGAACAAAGGATGGATGACGGGGGTATGGGGAGTGAGGTTGTGAGTTGGGGGAGAGGGCACAGACATGCCAGTCTGGAACAGAGGAGTCAAGCTGGAGCCCAGTGGGAGATAAGGTTGGAAAGATAGCATGGCACCTTGCCTGCCAGTGAGGAATTTGGCTTCTATCCTATAGGCAAATGGACAATGATGGAGGCTTTTGTCCTTGAGGTGTTGGAAGAATGAAAGTGGCAGGCGCGCCAGTCACTGTGGGACTTGAACAAGCCGCTTAACGTCTCTGAGCCTTCCGTCTTTGTGAGGAGCTGACAATACCACAGGGATCAGAGCTGCTTGTAAGATGCCTAGAACCACGCCTGCCACACAGAAAATACTGGATCATTGTTCGTAGCCGATTCTAACTACAGTTTGGATAGGCAGAGAGAGAGAAATCTGAAAGCAGATAATGCTGGCAGGGACCTAGTTGTTCAGGAAGATGGCTGTGCCTGAGGCTGCAGCAGTGAAACCTCATCATTACAAGACAACCTTCCTCTACGCATTCCAGTTCCCACCAACATCCACACAGGCTGACAAAGGCAGTCAGAATCCTGGAAAGTGTGGTATAAAGGAATGCAGGCCTTGCAGTCAGGCTGCCTGGATAGAGTCCTAGCTTGGTCACTTACCAGCTGTGTGCCGTGGGCAAGTCACTTACCCTCTCTGTGCCTCCGTTTCTTCATCTGGAAATTGCAAATAACCTGAGAAGTGTTGTAAAGATGCAATGATTGATATACGTAAAGGGCTTAGGTGAGTGCCTGAAAGAGAATAAGCACCATCTAAGAATGAACTGTTGTTGATTTGGAATTCTATCAGAGGAATTTTGAAGCACAGAGAGAAGATGAGGGGAACAAGGAGGCAGGTTTTAGAATCTGGGCAGTTTGCTAGTTCCTCTCAAGTAAACTGTTCCCAACAAGAGTAATTAGGAGCCCAGCCTAGAGCCTGGAAATAAGTGACAGAACCTCTGAGTAGCAAACATCTGTCACAAAGCATATGATCCTCACACTATTTGAGTATCTGGAGCCAGTCTCAGGCTCTTAGGAAGACCAAAGGACACAAGAAGGGGGCACATTACAAGCAGCACATGGGCAGAACAGCAATGGTTAGAGCTGATGGGAGGGAGGAGACAGCACAGACGTAGGCAGGGAAGGCTGGTCTGTGTTACTCAGGGCACAGGTCTGCTGCCTACAGTTGGCCTTGGAAGCATCACTGTTTTACGACTACACAATGATTGATTTTCACAAGTAATGCTCAGTGAGTTATCAGCAAAAGATTAAATCATGTTCAGTTCCTTACTCTCTAAGAAGAGTATACATATGCTAGAATTTTTCCCAATAAAATGGTTAAAATGTAAGTTCTGACATTTAAAGAGGAAAGCTTAAGTTATTTAGAAAAATCATTGAACATGATACAAGTGAAATGAAGTGATCTAGAAAAAATGCACTCATAATCCAGAAAAATTTAAAAATGTGTTTTGAAGATAACTGTAGATGACTTTTCAGTATTAACTGCTGTTCTGAAATTATCAGCAGCATACTGACCCTTTTCCAATACTCTAAAAAAAAAAAAAAAAGAAATGACTTACCATCATGAGTTTTTCTTGTAGGCTCAACTGCTTAAAATTTCAACAATAAATCTGGTTAAAAAATATTTGTTTTACAAAGTTTAATTTGATGGGGAAAAAGTAACAACATACATTTACTGTTTGATATTTGTAAAGAGCCAACAAATGTCAGCTTGCTATTTCAGATTATAATTTACAAATGCCTTATTTTAACTGGCCATTTAAAAGCAAAGATGATTACTTTTTAAATTTAACAATTCACCCAAATTACCATCTATTTATTTAAGTACTTATACAAGTGATGCTTTTGTAAACTGAGGCTGTTGCAAGAGTTTTCCCGTGACTTCTGCTGTAATAGATAAAAAAGGACAGAGGAAAGAGT
>NW_006793764.1:1528495-1540905 GCF_000442215.2 Lipotes vexillifer
GAGTGAAAACAAATTCTGAAATAAAATTTCATTCAAAAGTTTCTAATTAATTGGAAGTTAAAGTGTATATCAACAAAGGAGCTCAGATACATCTCCCATTGGGTTCAACAGCCACTAACTTGCTGATTTCTCGGTTGGCTAACAAAACAAAAACAAGACAAACAGATAGATTAGCAGTGTTAATACTCCTGGGATAACAATGTAAGTAGGCTTGTATATTTACCATAGGCCATCTACATGAGGTAGAGAGTTGGGAATAGTAAAATGAACATTCTGTGGCTGATTCAAAGTTTAAAAATTGAAACCTTTAGCAGACATATATATCAGCTATTATGTATTTTATCAAATTTTTTTTTTAAAAGAAGCCCTTGTCAGGTTACTACCAAGGTATGGAAGAAGACTACACTGAGTTTTAGAGATCCATTATGAAAACAAAAATTCATCTAATTCCAGAAGAATGATGAGTCAAGAAGCAAAACAGTGAGGATGACTACGGTATTTGATGCCAAGAATTAGACTAACTGTAATCATAGCCATTTCTGACACAAATTATTGAAAAAACCACCTGCAACTATAAAATGACAAAACAATTACATTCATTTATATAGTTCTGTACTACTATTGATAAATATTGCTTCAAGTTGATAATATGGTTATTGCTAGAGCCGGCTGATGTGAAGTGAAGGGCTACAATACCCTTAACCAAACCTGACTTCAGGAACACTACAAAGCATATGTTCCTAGTGCTGGGAAAACAAGACAAAGGAGTTAAATATTTCACCAGAGAAGACATCAGTAACAGTCCAGTTCAACAGATGTCTCGCGTTCAGGATTCACTGCCAATTGAAAGGTGTCATTAAGAGTGACATCAAGAGTTTAGCAGAGAGTGGGGAGGGAAGCTTCCTGGAAGAAGCACGCTTTCAGGAGAGCAGTATTTGGAATAAGGAACCAAATCACGAAGGGGTGATAAACTGATAAAGACTAGAATTAAATCTCCCAAGGGGGGGCTGGGACTGTCTCATTATGGGGACACTAATGCAGCCTCGATTCTGTCCTTAAATGTTCATCCCTGGGGTGCCCATTTCCTCCATCCCCATCATTGCTTGCTGCCCTACACTGTCCTTAGTGGAAGCGTTCCTCCTGCTTTCACGGGCTCAGGAGGAATACGAAGCCCTTCCTTGCTTCCAGGAACCTTAATGAGACAAGGCTGGGGTATTTTTATTATTATTTACAAACACTAATAAAAGCTGGGGAAACCAACAAGGAAATCATCAGAGTGCCACGAATCTACACGCTCTGGCTTGCAAAGTATAATCACCTATTCCTCTTCCTAGACACCTCAAGGAAAAGGGCGCTTGGCTGGGGCCCTCCCATCCCACAGACAGGATTGCCCCACCACCGGAGACGCCATCCTTATCCAGCGCCCGCCCCTTCCCGGCCAGCCAGTAGGTTTGCCCCACGTGACTGGCGCCATCCTGCTCTTTTGCACCGGTGGGAGGGGCCCTGGGCCGGGCTAGGAGTCTTCTCCCTTCCCCCTTTCAAGCCCCATTTCCTACCCGGAAAACCCGCCCCCTTCCTCAGTGATTGACAGGCAGTGTCTGCAGTCTCCCACGCATTCGGCGAGCTCAAAGGCATCTCCAGGTGGGAATATGCGTACTCTTACGGCTGGCTTCCGTAGGCTGGAGGGGGCGGGGGTAGAGGGTGAGATTGGTATTCTTCCACCTAGAAACTATAGTCGGGCCCCTGTACCTGTGGGTTTGGCATCCAGGTATTCGGAGGGCCTCCTGTATTCACTGGACTGCACCATTTTATGTAAGGGACTTGAGCATCCTGGGATTTCGGTACCACGGGGGCTCCTGGAACCAGTTCCCTGGGAATACCCGGGGACAACTGTACTATGCTCTTTGAAGTAGGAGTGCCAGATAAAATACACACAGAACATACATTAAAAAAGATTATTCCGGGCTTCCCTGGTGGCGCAGTGGTTAAGAATCCGCCTGCCAATGCAGCGGACACGGGTTCGAGCCCTGGTCCGGGAAGATCCCACATGCCGCGGAGCAGCTAAGCCCGTGCGCCACAGCTACTGAGTCCGCCCACCCTAGAGCCCGTGCTCCACAATAAGAGAAGCCACAGCAATGAGACGCCTGCACACCACAGCCAAGAGTACTCCCCGCTCGCCACAACTAGAGAAAGCCCTTGCACAGCAACAAAGACCCAATGCAGCCAAAAATAAATAAATAAAATAAATATATTTTTTTTAAAAAACACGTTATAATCTGAAATTCAAATTTAACTAGGTGTTTTGTACTTTTACTTGCTAAAAAGGGTTACCCTAATTTTATGGGTCCTTGGAAACACCATTTCCCCAAGTCCTCGTAGAAGCAGGAAGAAAACCCTTTGCACCAGAAGTCCTTCAGCTACAGGCCTGTAGGTCAAACTCAACCGACCATATGTTTTTGTACGGCCTGTGAGCTAAGAATGGATTTTACATTTTTTAATGGTTGAAAGTGAATCAAAAGGCAAAAGCAGAATTCTTGTGACATATGAAATTTTCATGAAATGCAAATTTCGGTGTCCATACATGAAGTTTTATTGGAGCACATCTACCCCCAGTTGTTGTGATGTGCTAGTATGATTCCTGCTCGTAGAGTTTAGAATAGAATGTATGATCTGTTAGAAATAGGAAAGGCAAGACGGAGTCACAGTGGCCAACGTGGCGCCCATCTTGATTGTTTCTAAATGTCTGATGTAAGACTTGGAATCTGTAACTTAAGATAATGAGTGTGAAATTAGGTAGGTAAGTTGGTTTGAAAGGTCCGTGGAAAGACTTAGGGTTCAGACGGTGCACCTGGCCGGTGAGGCACGTTCTTGGGGTGTAACCGCTACCCCCTAGGGACTGTACCTCATCAGAGATGGGGGTCAGAGCGCACTTGCTCGAGAGGGGTCTCTTCGGAGCGCACCCTGCGCTCCAGACTCTGCTGGTGTTGGAAGCTTCCCTGGGGGCTGGCAGAGCAGAAGGCGATTGCTGAGAGAGCCGGCCCCACGATCCTTGCTGAATCCAAGGTCCAGAACCGGTGCCTGCCGCCTGCCTGGAGGACACCTACCTTCCTGCGTCTCTCCTCGGAGCTGTTCATGAAGTCCTTTCTTCCCTTTAGTATTGTGGGTGATTAATCGGAGCGTACTGAGTGCAGTAACCCGAGGGCTTTGATCTTGGCCCGGTCACCGTTTGTGCCTTCACAGTCCCCTGATTCCTACCTGGCCTCGCGCTTTGGCTGGAGACACCAGTCCTTTACGCACTGTTTGTAGCTGCGTTGGAGATACAAGGGCAGAGTTCAGGAGCTGCAACAGAGGCCATAAGGCCCACACAGCCTAAAATAGTTACTATATGGTCCTTTACCTAAAAAGTATGTAGAAAACAAACTTATGGTTACCGAAGGGGAAGGGGGGGAGGAGGAATAAATTAGGAGTATGGGATTAACAGATACACACCACTATATATAAAATAAACCACAAGGATTTCCTGTGTAGCACAGGGAAATAATATCTTGTGATAAACTCTAGTGGAAAAGAATCTGAGAAAATCTATATATGTACAACTGACTCACTTTACATCTGAAACTAACACAATATTATAAAGCAACTATACTTCAGTTTTTTAAAAAAGTATGTGGATCCCTGCTGTAGACTTCCATTTTTTTGAGGCCCCCAGTATATATATATTTTTTAAACGAAGATATGTCAGAATGGGATAATGCACTTGGAGGTATGTCCAAGGTCATTTGTGAATGGCAGGCTTGTTCTAAAATGGTGGTCCCGACTACCCTGGTGGCGCAGTGGTTAAGAATCCGCCTGCCAATGCAGGGCATATGGGTACAAGCCCTGTCCCAGGAAGATCCCACATGCCTTGGAGCAACTAAGGCCCTGCACCACAACTGAGCCTGCACTCTAGAGCCCGCGAGCCACAACTACTGAGCCCACATGCTGCAACTACTGAAGCCTGCATGCCTAGAGCCCGTGCAATGAGAAGCCCACACACTGCAACGAAGGTAGCCCCCACTCGCCACAACTAGAGAAAGCCCGTGCACAGCAACGAAGACCCAACAGAGCCAAAATATAATTAGTTAATTAAAAAAATAAATTAAATGGTGGTCCTGTCTTTCCCCTTCAGACTCCCCCTCCCTCTGGCTGAAGAGTTAAAGAATGAAGGTGACATAGGCCCTCTCTTGGCAGAGCCCATGATTAGCAGGGGAGACAGCCATGTAAACAGTGTTTTGCTGGAAGTGTATTAAGCCTGGGGAGGAAAGGAGAGTTATGTGGACAGCCCAGCCTTACCAAGCAGGCAGGAAAGGCAAGAGCATCTATTTCAGACCAGCCTGAGGATAAAGGTACAGATGCTTGCGAGTATATGATGTATTCCAGAAATGAAGGAGTTAAGTTTGGCTGAACCTGAGGGGCAGGGGATGGCAGGTGGGGAAGGAATGACTCAAGATAATAGCAACATTTAACAAAATTCACGCAGAGCTTTCTATGTGCCTAACACTGTTAGAAGTGCTTTCTATACTAATTCATTTAATTATCACAACTGCCCTTGACATAGTCCTGTCATTTCCCCACTTTATAGATGAGAAATTTGAGGTACACACCCAGGTTAAGTGATTTGCCCAAGCTGGAAAAAAAAAAAAAAGAACAGCAGGAGGTAGACCTAGGCTCATTTTCTTAACCATCTAAGACAGGTGGGGTTGCGCTTCTCTTGTCCCCCAGATAGTGGCAGTGGGAACAAGAGGGTGATGGGAATGGAGAGGTGGGATATTTCTTGGGTTCCAGGACTATCTTGGATAATTATGTGAATGGTGATAGCAACTGAATTAGGGTGATCAACGTTGAGCACTCCTGAAGCAACAGCAAGCAAAACAAAGGGGCAGGTATTTCATTGTTAAGTGTGATGCAGACTATAAATGCTGAAGAAAATCAGAGCAAAGGAGAGGAAGATTCCTGCTCACAAAGGGGTTATGACTGGTGTCAGAGAAGCTGGCCTTTGCGCTGGTCCTTTAGACACTCAGAAACAAGGGGGTGTGCATCTACAAGAGCCTTTTCCATTTTTTTGTTTGGTCTTGTTCATAGCTGTATTTCCAGCACCTAGACCAGCACCTGCTATGCCTAGTGGCTCATTAATACTTGTTGAATGCAGGAGTGGGTTTTAAAATATATATGGTGTTTGAATAGGTAATACGGTTACATGGTTCAAAAGTTAAAAGATTCAAAAAGCTGAATAAGGAAGTTTCTTCCCATGACTGGCCTCAGTCACACAGTTCCCCTCCACACAGGCAACCAGGTTTTATGGTTTTTTGAGATTTCTGGCAAATACGTGTGTGTGTGTGTGTGTGTGTGTGTGTGTGTGTGTGTGTGTATTTATTCTCCACCCTCTTCCCACACACCTACTTTTCATACAAATGGTAGCATAGCATACACACTGTCCTGTACATGGTTTTTGTTCACTGCATGTATCTTGAGATTACCCCCTGATCGTTTATTTTCCAGCTGTAGCCGAGGCATCGACGTGCCACACTTTATCCAGTCCCCTACACTGGACATGTAGGTCTTTTTCTTCCTTTGCTCTTACAGGTAGCAGTGCAATGAGGAATGTTTGGGTGTTGAATGCCGAAGCTTGGGGATAAGGAAGTGAAATGACTTAAGAGCACGTTTTTAATGACTTTCGAAAGTGACCACCACCTTTTAAAGACTGGCCAGAAGCCACCCACCACAATGGTTGTAAAATCCCCACCTTCAGAATATGACAGCTCCAGATGGGATCTGGTGGAATGAAAGACAATGGTCTGGTTCTGCCCCTTATGACTTGCATTCCCTTGGAAAAACTACTGAAATCCTCTTCAGTTTTCACATCTGAGCCGGGGATGGTGATGCTCCCAGGCTATGAAGGTTAAATGAGATGAAGTGATGAGCAGATGCAGCCTGCCTGGGTGTGTGGTACATGGGAGGGATTCTCACCTTCATTTCATTGTGCTGCTGTGCTGTGACCCTCCAAATTCTCTTTCCCATTCTTCCTTCTGCCTCTTTTTTCCACCTACTGTGACCAGAACAGCTCAGTGATCTCTAGGGCTAGAACATGGATGGGCCTTGAAAACATTATGCTAAGTGAAAGAAGCCAGTCACAAAGGACCACCTATTGTATGATTCCATTTATATGAAATATGCAGAAAAAGCAGATCTAGGCTGATGGTTTCCTGGGGCTGGGGGATTGGGGGGAAATGGGGAATGGCTGCTACTGGGCACAGGGTTTCTTTTAGGGGTGATGAAATTGTTTTGAAGTTGCTATAGTTGCACAACTCAGTATACCAAAAACGTTCTATACTTTAAATGGGCAAATGTTTGGATATGTGAATTATACCTCAATAAAATTGTTATTTAAAAATGCCTTGGCGGGAAGGCGAGGTAGAGGAGGAAGAAGGGACAGAAGGGCTCCCGAGCAGCAGATAGAGAGCTGCATTCGAGGTGCAGGTCTAGTACAGCAATGGGCACCAAAGGGCCTCAACTTTAGCCCTGGCGCAGCCTCCAACCCTGCTGTGTGACCTTAGGGAAGCCCCTTCACCTCTCTGTGCTTTGTCTCATTAAAAATTAAAATACAATGAATAAAAATAAGGAGGTGGAACTTGATGACCTAGGGTCTCTTTCCCATCTAAGTCTACAGTTGGACTCTTGCCTCGGGCTGGGGGAGGAGAGGTGAGGGGAAGCCAGAGATATGAAGACAGCAGAGATGCTGGCAGGCTCCTCCCTTGTCTCTTCGCCCTGCTCTGTACCCTGCCCTCCCCTTGAACCCGAGGCCTTTGTTCAGCTTCCCCCACCCTGGAAGTTCATGCATGCAGGGGAGAGTATGAGGGTGGGGTCAGGTCAGGGTCACGAGGAGGCCCGGACAGGAGCCTCACACTCACAGATATCACCCCATTTTCTACTTGAGATTATACTCCTTGGGAAGGAAGCAATTTGGAAAGATGAACATAGAGCCAAGGCAAATTCTCCAAGCAGAGAGGTGGTTTTCCAGCTACTTAGAAGGATAACTTGGCCATCGCTAAGGTTAATTATCATCCTTTAAGATACAATGGTGAGCTGCACTGAAGTAAATATGTGCTTTTTTTTTTCGGTACACGGGCCTCTCACTGTTGTGGCATCTCCCGTTGCAGAGCACAGGCTCCGGACGCGCAGGCTCAGCGGCCATGGCTCACGAGCCCAGCCGCTCCGCGGCACGTGGGATCTTCCCGGACCGGGGCAGGAACCCGTGGGCCCTGCGTCGGCAGGCGGACTCCCAACCACTGCGCCACCAGGGAAGCCCCAATATGTGCATTTTTAATTGTGGTAAAATGTACATAAAATGGACCATTTTAACCGTTTTTAATTGTACAGCTTAGTGGCATTAAGTACCTTCACAGTGTTGTTCAACAATCACCACCACCCACCTCTGTTTTTATTATTATTATTTTTTTTATTTTTATTTTTTTTTTTTGCGGTACGCGGGCCTCTCACTGTTGTGGCCTCTCCCTCTGCGGAGCACGGGCTCCGGACGCGCAGGCTCAGAGGCCATGGCTCACGGGCCCAGCCGCTCCGCGGCACGTGGGATCTTCCCGGACCGGGGCACGAACCCGTGTCCCCTGCGTCGGCAGGCGGACTCTCAACCACCGCGCCACCAGGGAAGCCCCCACCTCTGTTTTTAAATGTTTATATTGAAGTATAAAAAATAGAAAGTGCAAGAATCCTAAGCGCTCCCCTCCGTGAATTTTGTAAGTTTGTATAGACCCTTATAACTGCCATCCAGATCAAGATACAGACCATTTATAGCACTCCAGAGGGCTCCCTCTTGCCCCCTCCCATCAATTGTATTTTAAATTTGTTTTTGCTAAATTTATCTCTTTGCTTGGGGAAAAGAAAAAAAAAAAAAAGGTCTTTTGCAAACAACTTAGGTGGTTTTGCATACTGCATAGTCTGTATCTCAATGTTTCATTTCTAGACGTTCAAGTCCCAGTGTACTGGGGTGGGAAGGCACTGTGCTAAGACCGTGAACATGTTGCTCCGCAAAAGGTCCCCTCTCCTCCAGCGGCCAGAATCCCTTTGTCACACGGCCCAGGGCCCGTTCATGGATTGAAAAGTTCTCATTGGTACGTGCTCTAAATTCTCACTGCAGATGGGACAAAGGTGACCACCTTTCTGTTAAACATAATGAGATATTTTCTACTTGCTGCCAGGTAATTTGTTGGTTAAAGCATCCAAACCTATGTCCCATCAGTGACGTCAAGTTTGCTGGTTCTGTAGCTGAACTAAAAGTGATATAGCCTAGCCCACTTTTTCATTCTGTAGATTAGCCTATGATTTTTTCCTTCGGATTTAAAAACTAATTTAATTTAAATTTTTTGAGACATAATTATATCTCAAAATAACATTAGTTTCAGGTGTACAACATAATGATCTGTTATATGTATTGTATATTGCAAAATGATCACTGTAATAAGTCTAGCTAACATTCATCGCCACAATTTTTTTTTCTTGTGGTGAGAACTTTCAAGATCTACTCTCTTGGCAACTTTCAAATATACGATATAGTATTGTTAACTATAGTCCCCATGCTGTATATTACATACCCAGGACTTATTTATTTCCTAAGTGGAAGCTTGTCTCTTCTGACCACCTTCACACATTTTTTTTTTCAGTATTTAAATCTGGACTGGTGTGGGTAATGTAAGAAGCAGGAAATTAGAATATAATTTATCAGACTAAGAACTAAGAAAGAAGCCAATAGGAAACTAAGGAAAATAGATAATGAAGGAAACTTGAAAAAGGAAGAATTGGAAAAGGATCAAATCAACCCCAGAGAGAGAAAGAGATTTCACAGTTCTGATCAGGAAATCCAGAAGAAGGCAAAAACAAACAAAAAACCCCTGCTGATCTTCAACTCCAACATTATTACCTGCAAACTTGGTTCTCTATAATTTTTACCTTAACCGAAGCCCTGCGAAACCCCACGTGTTTTGTTCACCACCGTCTCTCCAAAGCTCAACACAGATGCCTGGCATGTGGCAAACAGTCAAGAACCAGGAAGCAAAGGACAGAGGAACCAGCTAGAAAGGCCCTTTGCTAACTGGAGAAGATGGTCACGGCAGGGAGAGTGGGAGGCAAGGAGGAAGGGTCACGAGGGAAATGATCACCTATTCAGTGTGACACCTACTAGTGCTGGTGCATCCCAGTGTAGGTGTGTGGGAAAAGAAGGAAATAAACCTTAAGGGAATTTTTCATTTTAATAAAGCACACACACACAAGTGTGTAACCATGTGTGGTGATGGATATTAACTAGACCTAATGTGATTATTTTGCAGTATGTACATATATTGGATCATTGTATTGTATACATGAAACTAACGTTATATGTCAATTATGTGTCTATTAAAAAAAAAAGAAAGCAAGGTAAGTAAACAATTAGAAGGAATGGGACAGGATTGCCCAGGGAATACAAAAAAAGCCTTTCCTTTAAATCAACACTAGTGGGTGTGAAGAGTATCTCATTGCAATTTTAATTTGCATTTCCCTATGACTAATGACGTTAAGCATCTTTTAACGTGTTTATTAATGATGCCTAACCATCTCTGATGAAATATCTATTCAAATAATCTGATGAGAAATCATTTAGATTTGGTAATCAGTTTATAATGAGAATAATAATAGCTAACGTTAATTGAACACTCAGTGCCAGGCACTTGGCTAAATTCTTTAAATGAATGAATCGCACTTAATCCTCACATCACACCTGTGAAGTCAGCCCTGTTACTCTCATGGTTTTTAAAATGGGGAAACTGAGTGGATAAGTGAAATGGTAAAGCAGGGGTTGTAACCCTGGTAGTCTGGTTGAGAGCCCACACTCAATCGCTCCATGGTGGGCAATACTTAAACATCTGGTTCTGGAATTCCAGCAAGCCTTGTCTGATTGTGCAAGTACAAGCCTCTTGGTTCTCAGGTGCTTGCTGGGAGCTAGCGGTGGGATCTACAAGTTCTAAGTGATTTTTAGGGGCATAGAAAACGTCTTGCCAATACAGAAGTTTTCTTCTCTAGCCTCTATGGTATCTAAAAGTTTTGCCTTTGAGAAATTCTGAAGCAACAGCTCTGCAAAGTCCATGGTGAAATTTATCTCAGCATAATATTTTGTTGAATGTGTGCCTTGTCTTTCTAAATGATTGTAAACTCCAAGATGGCTGAAATCGTGTTTTGTTTTTGCATGTGTTTTAGAATATGGGTTTCTGGGCTCAAGGTTTGTGGGGCTCTCTCTGTGGGAAAGGCAACCTGTGTTGAGAATATGTTCTTCCAGAAATGTTTGCCTTTGCTTCTGCCGGACACCCCCAAGGGTGTTACCAGCCCAGAACCACTTTTGATATTAATAGCTCTGCAGAGGGGTTCCCAGCCCTGTTCACAGGTAGCGTAAACTCTGAAACTCTGTGAGGACAGGCTTGTGGTTACAAATTCTCATGGAGGATCTCCTCCCACACTCTACCCCTGCACCCAGAACCAAGGCCCAGGCAGACAAGCTTCCTTGTCATCTTGGCCAAGGTGTGTGATTTTCTAGTCCACTCTTTCATTCAAGGTGTACCCCTTTGAAAGCCTAAGCTTTGTATTGGGGTATCAATTCCAATTCAGTTTTAGGGGGAGCCATAGGTCTTGTCTCCTAGCCCTGTGAGGGTCTTAAAAGCCAAGCCTCTCAGCACTAAAATACACGAGGCCCACACCAGGGCACCCACAGAGTCTGTTCTGTTCCCCTCAGTCTTTTAGCTTCTTTTTGACCTTTGGGGATTTCCCATATTTTCTTGTCACCTATTAATTTATAGGACATTCATATTATTTTGATCCAGAATTTGTTAAGTCTTTTGTTGTGGGAAGTTGTTCAAAGTATCCATCCCGCCATATTTTTTGGAAGTGGAAGTCAGCCAAGAACCATGTTTTTAATCAGCCCCTGCATTTTCCTCAATACCCAACACAGTACTGTACAGAGAATGGAGGCTTAATCATAGGTAATGGTTGTGTGATTGTCCACGCTATTCCCAAGGGAAAACATATCATCCCATGAAAATGGATTTGTGTATCATATTTTAGTTTTGAAGTGATGCCAAATTCATTCTCCTAAGGGATCAATGCCTGACAGGGGAGCTGTAATAGGGAAGAAAAGGAGGAACAGCAAGACTCACGAACAAGGGGAGATGCTCAGGAAAACTACACCCTGCCCTGGGTAAGGGATACGGTTGTCAGGAGACAGGTCACCAAGTGCAATGTCACTGTAGTTTAAGAGAGGGGCTTCTGTCAACCCTTCCCCAACTTTTGCAAATTATTATATGGAGGGAAGTTCCTTGAGTATTACTTTTCCACTGATGAAGTCTCTAAAGGTTTGATAAGAAGATTTAACAATGCCTGAATACAAGTTAAGCTCTCTTTCCTCTATGTTATTTTTTTTTAAGAAAAAAGCGTTCTTTGGGGAAAGTGAGGAAGAGAAAATAAACCCCAGCTTTTCCCTTCAAATTTTTTCTTCAAATTTTGAGAAAGAGAGTCTTCAGAGGGATAGCCATGTTTATTCACTTTTAATAAATATTTGTGGAATGCCCACTGAGGGCCGGGCCCTGTGCAGAACACTAGAGCCATGGCTGTGAACATGGCACGTGAAGACCTTGTTCTCAGCAACTTTTGTTCCAGGAGCAGAGACAGACATTTTACACGTAATCACAGAAATAAATGTATATGTACAGATGGTGAGGAGTGTTATAAATGGAAGTGCATTGAAAGGTGCTGTGACAGATGATAACCAGGGGCTGATCTGGCTGGGGATCAAGGAGGATTTCTCGAGGTAACTTTCTGCAGAGATCTGAAGGATGGGCCCAAGTAGTCAGGCTGAGAGTGTGCAGAAGAACAGACAACTGGAGGGAACAACTTGCGTGCAGTTTCTCATTAGTAATAAACCTATTTATAAAAAATACTGGAGCTTTTGCTTCATCATGATAAGACCTGACATTTGGTAGCACTTTGTCATTTACTGACTATTTCCTGGAGTGGGGCAGGCTGGCATCATTATTTCCACTTTCAAGATGAAGGAACCATGGAAGCAACCTGAGTGTCCATCAATACATGAATGGATAAGGAAAATGTGGTACACACATTCAGGGGAATATTAAGCCATAAAAAAGAAGGAAACCTTGCTATCTGCAACAACGTGGATGGACCTTGAGGACATTATGCTAAGTGAAATACGTCAGACAGAGAAAGACAAATACCACATGATCTCACTTATATGTGGAATCTAAACAACAACAAAATACCAAACTAACCAAGCAAGCAAGCAAACAAAATAACCCAAGCTCGTGGATGCCAGAGGTGGG
>NW_006793764.1:1541156-1543754 GCF_000442215.2 Lipotes vexillifer
GGGGGGGAAGAGGAGAAGGGGGTTAAAAAGTACAAGCTACCAGCTATAAATAAGTAAGTCATGGGTAGGTAATGTACAGCATGGAGACTATAGTTAACAATACTGTATTGTTTATTTGAAAGTTGCTAAGAGAAGAGATCTTAAAAGTTTTCATCACAAGCAAAAATTGTGTGAATATGTTTGGTGATGGATGTTAACTAGACTTATTGTACTGATCGTTTTGCAACATATAGAAATATCCATTGCTATAAATAGAAATATTAAATCATGTTATACACCTGAAACTAATATAATGTTATATATCAACTATATATACACACACTATATATACATTATATAGATACATATATACAAGTATATATGAAACAATGAAGGAACCAAGTCTCTGAGTTGTCAAGTTACCTGCCCAAGTCACACAGTTTAAAGAGTGATGGAGCTGCATGTTGTGCTCTGGTTATTTAAGTAGCTCATATTTAAAGGAAACTTTGAAAGGTCCCCAGAAACAAGCAGTTTTATTTTAGGCAGCAGCCTGGCAGCTCATCTGATGCTCAACAGAAATAACTAGTGGTTTCTCAAAATAAATGGCGTTTTGAAGAGGACAGAGGCTCAGGAGGAAGAGGTCCTGGCTGTAGATTTAATTAACTGTAAGTCATCATCATAAATATAACTTGTTTCATCAGACCTGTAATAAGGTTCTTCTGTGCGACGTAAACGAAGGCACCGCTGTGGAATGTGCAGGTTCTGCTGTCAGAAATTGAGTAATGCTGCCTTAGTGCCCCAGCTATTGACAACAGGACAAATTTCTATGGAAATTACTTTTAATATTGAGTTACTACAACTTAATGGCCACATTTTTTTAAAGATTGGCTAAATCAAAGAACACGAACTCCTCTTATCACTCATAAAATTAAAGATGGAACAGCAACAAAAAGCACCATTCTTATGCCCTTCCTTTCCTTGCTAGAGTTGTTTAAACATGTTCTGACCATTGTAATATCTATGATATTTTTGTCCCCCAAGGACCAATTTTCATCTCTCCTCCTATTGAGAATTCATTAGCTAAATGAGAAGCAGAGAAAACACACACACACACACACACCATAGAGATATGTCATCCTATGGTCTTTAAAGGCTTGTACTGAATGCAACTGAAATTGTGCTGGTTAATTTTGTGTCAACTTGGCTAGGCTATGGTGCCCAGGTGCTCGGTCAAACACTAGTCTATACGTTGCTATGAAAGTATTTTGTAGCTGTGATTAATTATAATCACAACTGATTGTAAATTTCAGATTGCTCTCCTTAACGTAGATGGGACTCATCCAGTCAGTTGAGGGCCATAAAAGCAAACAGGTTTCCCTCAGAAGGCATTCTGGGACTTCCCTTTTGGTCCAGTGGTTAAGATTCCATGGTCCCAATGCAGGGGGCCGGGGTTCAATCCCTGGTAAGGGAACTAGAGCCCGCGTGCCGCAACTGAAGATTCCCGGTACTGCACCTGAGACCCGGCACAGCCAAATAAATAAAATAATTAAATAAATATTAAAAGGATTTCCCTGGTGGTGCGGGGGTTAAGAATCTGCCTGCCAATGCAGGGGACACGGGTTCTAGCCCTGGTCCGGGAAGATCCCACATGCCATGGAGCAACTAAGCCCGTGTGCCACAACTACTGAGCCCCTGTGCCACAACTACTGAAGCCCAGTGCCCTAGAGCCCGCGCACAACTACTGAGCCCACATGCCACAACTACTGAAGCCCACAAACTCTAGGGCCTGCGTGCCACAACTACTGAGCCCATGTGCTGCAACTACTGAGCACACATGCTGCAACTACTGAAGCCCACACACCTAGAGCCCATGCTCCACAACAAGAGAAGCCACCACGATGAGAAGCCCGCGCACTGCAACGAAGAGTAGCCCACGTTTGCCGCAGCTAGAGAAAGCCCACGCACAGCAACAGACCCAACACAGCCAAAAAAAATTAATTAAAAATAAATAAATATTAAAAAAAGAAGGCATTCTGCCTAAAGTCTGTAACATAGAAATCCTGTGGGGGCTTCCCTGGTGGCGCAGTGGTTGAGAATCTGCCTGCCAATGCAGGGGACACGGGTTTGAGCCCTGGTCTGGGAAGATCCCACGTGCTGTGGAGCAGCTAAGCCCGTGTGCCACAACTGACTGAGCCTGTGCGTCTGGAGCCTGTGCTCTGCAACAAGAGAGTCCACGACAGTGAGAGGCCCATGCACCGCAATGAAGAGTGGCCCCCACTCGCCGCAACTAGAGAAAGCCCTTGCACAGAAACGAAGACCCAACACAGCCAAAAATAAAAATTAACTAATTAATTAAAAAAAAAAAAAAAGAAATCCTGTGGAAGTGCCAGTCTGCTGGCCCGCCCTACAGATTTCAGACTCACCAACCCCCATAGTTGCCTTAGCCACTTCCTTAAAATAAATCTATTTCTCCTGGAATTACCCAGGGGTCCAGTGGTTATGACTCCGTGCTTTCACTGCTGAGGGCCCGAGTTCAGTCCCTGGTTGGGGAACTAAGATCCCACGAGCTGTGTGGCCAAAAACAAAACAAATCTATTTCTCCCCTCCCCTCCCCCTCCC
>NW_006793764.1:1543775-1572748 GCF_000442215.2 Lipotes vexillifer
TGATAGGATTTTGTACCATTTCTACAGAGTCCAAAGCATTTGCTTTTGCTTTCTCTTTCTCTCTCTCTCTCTCCCTCCCCCTCCCCCTCTCCCTCTCTCCTCTCTCTCTCGGTGACATCTATATTTAAATCTCCAAAATCATCTTGCTTTAAAAGGAGGAAAACGAAATTGAGGATCTCATGTGATAGTCATTCTGCTATCATTTAACCCTCATAGTAACGCTGTCAGGTAGGTATAATCACCTCCATTTCATGGATGAGGAAACTGAGACACAGAAAGTTTAAGTAAAACTTGCCCAAGGTCAAGTAACTGTGAACTGACAAAATCAAGATTTGAATCCAGGACTTCCTGACTTCAGAGCTCTCCGCTTTCCAGACAGCACTTACCTCCCCTCAGTGGACTTCCCGTAGCTCACCGATCACTAAGTAAATGGTTTCAGCCAAGCCTCACAAACCACTGGGAACACCAAATGCTTCCGTAATAGAGTCCATAACTGCTAATGTTTACAGAACACTGGGCTGATGCTGCAGTGTTTTCCTTGAATTATTCATCTAATCCTCATAACTACCTTATGAAGCATATACTACTACCACTCACCTTTTATAAGTAAAGAGGCTCTGGAGGGCTTCCCTGGTGGCGCAGTGGTTGAGAGTCCGCCTGCCGATGCAGGGGACGCGGGTTCGTACCCCGGTTCGGGAAGGTCCCACATGTCGCAGAGCGGCTGGGCCCGTGAGCCAAGGCTGCTGAGCCTGCATGTCCGGAGCCTGTGGTCTGCAACGGGAGGGGCCGCAACGGTGAGACGCCCGCGTACCACAAAAAAAAAAAAAAAAAAAAAAAAAAAAGAGGCTCTGGAAGGTTGTCTCCTAGCTTTTAGGTAGAGAGCTGTGACTCCTACCCATCTTCGTCTCTTCCAGCGCCTGGCTATAACCACTGCAGTGGACAGCCTTCTCTGAATTTGTCCTTAGGACCTGGGCAGAGCTTGTCTTGGGATGTCATCTCCCTTTCCCCTTCTCGCCCCCTGCTCTTCCCAACTCCCTTGTTCCTCTTCCTCACTTCAAAACTTATTTGTCCTGGGTCAGGGCTGGGAAGCAATCTGATAAACAGTCATTATTGGTTGGGATTCCTAGCATTTGCCTCTTCACGAGGACACCTGGAGACATAAAGCCTTAACTCACAAGACTGGTGGATGCTGCGGGTGGGAAGAATTTCAGTGGGTGAAGGAGGTGATGGAGGCTGAATTAGTCAGGGTACCGGCAGGAAGTGGATGGCACCCTCAGGTGGGGAATGGAGGAGAAATGAAGAAAAGGACAGTTTACAGACGTGTGAGGAGGGTTAAGAGAAGCCAGTATGGGATGGTGCAGCACCGCAGGGCTGGCATCAGCAGGGAGCCATTGCCACCCTGGCCTGAAGGGGCACAGAGAGGAATGGTCCTGGGAACCAAAGAGATTTGCTGCAGCTTTGGAGAGGGCCTCCTGGCAGAGACCCAAAGCCAGCGCCTCCACCCAACAGGGCGAAAACCGAGGGAAGAAATACTCCTCGCCCTTCTGCTCTCCCAGGTTGTGTGAGTGCTTCCCATTGACCACACCCAAACTGGAGGCAGACGGTAGAAGAGGCACCTTCTACTGAGGAGGCCAGCAGGAGACAATCAAACTACATACGTGAGATAATTTCAGGAAGTCATGTTAAGAAGAAAACGAAAGGAGGGAAGAATCTAGAAAATGGAGCAGTGCTATTTTGCACAAGGTGTTTGGAGAAAGCTACTCTGGGGCAATGTCATCTCTGAAGAGATGTAGAGGAAAGTCCATAGAGGCCAGAATCCCAGGCACAGAGTGGAGTGGGGAAGAGAGGACGGGGGCCTGGAGGGCAGTGCTAACCCCAGCACAGGTCAACACAGGGCCAGTTTCACAAATGAAGCAGACAAGACACCTCAGTGTCCATGGAGTGGCTGATAGAATAGCAAAGACGGGCACAGGCCATGGAGCTGATTGCCAGCCACTTCCTCCCTTGGTGGCCTTGGACAAGTTACTTAACCTTTCCGCGCCTTAGTTTCCTCATCTATGAAATAGAGATAAGAGTATCTACTCCCAGGGTTGTCTCGAGGATTACATGAGCATATCACTGAACAAACTCTGCTTCAATTAGCACTATGCTTATCGCACTCCAGGTGGGAAGAAACAGTGTGCCCCAGGGACCACACGCTAGGGGGAGACAGACACACCTGCCCTTACAACACAAGGTGAAGTGAGCTGTCCTGCTGGCAAGGACTCAGCAGGATGGGTTGCACCTGTGATGCTTCCCGTATGGCTTTGCAGAGCAGGAGCCTTGAGCAGGTCCTTTCAGAAGAGTCCATTTTCAGAAGGTCCTTTTCACTAACAGAGCCAGAACTCATATCCAGTGAACATCAGTTAACAGTCTCAGGCCTTTAAAGAAGGAAGGAAGTCTAACTGGGGATTAAAAAGATTAGAGGATTCATAGATGGTCGGAGGACAAGACTCAACAGGCCTTGAAATCAGAACATGACTAAGCAGTGCACCAAGAATCCAGTAGGTGGCATAAACAGGCCATTCATTAGGAGGAACTTCTATTCGTCATTGTTTTTGAGATCTGAGGATTCCTTTCTTTCCTTAAACCCTCCCCCTATTATTTAACTACAGAACCAGGAAAATCCTTAATAGAAGACCTACTGAACAATTCAAATACGTTATTTTTTTCTTATCCCCTCTCCCTCAAACATTTCTGGTCAAAATTCATGGTTTCCAGACATTTCTATGTGCACCTACCATCCATTTTACCAAATATATGCTGCCCATTTCACCAGTATAGTGACTGGAAGTTTTATATGATCTTTATTTAATGAGGTTAGTTTTTTTTTTTTTAATTAAGACAAGCTACATACGACTGATGTAATAACTAAGCACTTTCCAGAAAGCTGAATGCAAGTATGAGCCTACAGCATATACAGAAAGGTTGATTTATGTTGAGGCAAACTTTCTAAACACAATTTTCATTATACAGTTTTCCAGAAGAAAGATAAAAAATAGAATGCTCTTGAATGATTTCATGTTATCAGTTTCTCTGTGAGTTAGATCTAAATTTTCCAAAAGCAGATGCAAGTGTTCTTACTTTCTTTGGGATCTATGGAGTTGGTTTACTAAGGGAACAAATTATGAATTTATCATAGTTTGGAGTATACAATGGACGGTCCTTTTTACATTCATGTGGGCATTTTGGAAGGCAAATAATTTTTTTTCTTTTTTCATTATAAAATAGAATAACATTAGAGAAAACATTAAAAATGTAGAAAAGTAGGGGGGAAAATCACCCTTAACCCCAGTACTTTTATTGAAAGTGCTGGCAATCTGATGTATTGCCTTCCTTTTTCTTATGCATATTTTTATTCATTCATAGAATAGACATTACCTGACCAACTTCTATTCTGGGATCTGGGGAACTAATTGTAAACAGTAAGCAAAACTCCTGATATCATAGAGTAAAAAGAAAAATAATTAATGAATAACTAAGGATAACTTCAGTCCATCACCTGCACTATGGAGAAAATGGAACAAGGAGATGTGAGGTCTCTTCATTAGATTAAGTGTTCAGGAAAAGCCTCACAAGAAGGTGATGTTGAGCCATGACTTGAATTGCCAGGAAGGAGCTAGCATGTGAAGAGACAGAAAGGAGCATTCCAGGAAAAGAGCATGTGCAAAGGCCCTGTGGTGCAAACAAACTGAGGTATGAGGAACCAAAAGAGGTGCTGGGTGGCTGTAGCACAGCACAGGACCAGGGCAGAAAGAGGAGATGTGGTCAGAGAGCCAGGCTGGGGGCCAGATCATGCAGGCCTGGGCAAGCACATGGAACTTTATTCTCTTAATCATTGTATATACATTTGTAAGAACACATTTATCATTCTGATTTTTCCCTGTGATGTTATTAATATACTTTTCCTCGTGTCATTACATAGACTTCAAAACCATAATTTAAAATCAATACTAAAATTCCATCAAGTTGATCTTTAATAATTTACTTAACTCTTTTCCCTATGAAAGGCATCCTCTTAATAAATATCCGCAGGTGGCAATATGTACTTAAGGCAAAATTATCTTCTTTTAAACAAGTTGCTTGGTTGTTGTTGGTTCCAGTTCTTATTGATTTGAATTAGTTAAGATAGACTTTCTCGCTTCTCTTAAAGAAGTTCATTTGCAGACAGTATGTTTACATTTTAATGAGGTAAAAGAGAAGCAAGCTTAGATAATTCTGTCATTTTAAGACCAAGATTAGTGATGAGGGAGCTAAGCAAGACATTCATAGTAATCTAGTCTCTCAACTTCTCCCCATCTGGGATTATATTTATTCAAAAAAGGCTAAAATCAGGAACACTATTATCACAGAATCAGGAAGAATAACATTTTGAAGGTAGTGAGCTTTGATCTGTACTCAGCATTGGAAACCAAGGAAATCTAGCAGTGCTTTGCTTAAAAATAGAAGAAAAGAGTAAAGAGCTCTTTTTCTCATCTGCCCATGTTTTGTTATATGATTTAAAATAATGCTGCTATAGATGCTGCTATTTTATGGTCCTGTGGACATGATTGTTTTAGAGAACCATTTTATTAGAGAGCTTACTATGTGACCTGTAAGAAAGAACCTGATTTTTAGCAATCATCTAAGTATTTGCACCCTGTGAGAGAGCTGACCCCCATCTTCAGAGGTGACCTGCACATTTATTATTAGCTTTGATATAGTTGTTATTCCTGACCATGGTCATCATGGGGCTGCTTTGTTGACACGGTAGCTATGCCTAAGGGCCCAGGGGAACAAGTGTGTCCATCACAGGAGCCAGAATTTTTTGCATACTTAGGATCACTCACTGAATAATTGTGTGCACACAACACTTGCAGAAGCAGGTCTGCTTGTATTAGCAGCTGCATAGCACCTATTTTAAATTTTTGGACATACCTTTATTATCTGACCATAAGCCCATTGTAAAACTATATTTTGCATTTTACGGTTAGTACAAATTATAAATTCTCCTCTGTGCTGTTTGGGCTTGGATTTCTAATACTGGATTTCTAATACTTTAAAGCTTATCCCAAACTCCTCATTTTTAAAGATAAGGAAGCAGAATCCAAAGAGATTAAAGGATTCACCCAAGGTCACTCAGCTAGTTAGTATTTAGAGTTTTTTTTTTTTAAAAAACAAATCCAACATTATTTTTCTTTATTTATAAGTCAGCTTTGTGTTGAACAAAGACCGGGTTCATAATGACAGATTTCAATGAGCTATCCAGCCACATGTCCTCAAAATAGAGCAAAGATATCTACTATAAGTTGAATTGTATCCCTCAAGAATTCATGTGTTGAATTCCTAACCCTCACTGCCTCTAAATGTGGCCATCTGTGGAAGTGGGGTCATTGCAAGTGTAATTAGTTAAGATGAGGTCACACTGGAATAGGGTGGGCCCCTAGCCCAATATGACTGGTGTCCTTATCAAAAAGGGAAATTAGGATACAGATGCACACAAGGAGAATGCTGTTTGAAGATGAAGGCAGAGATCAGGTGATACTTCTATAAACCAAAGAACAGCAAGGATCTCCAGAAAACCACCAGAAGGTAAGTAAATGGGACAGACCCTTCCCTCACAGCCCTCAGAAGGAACCAAGCCTGCCTCTGTGTGTCCTCTCTCGATCTTGGACTTCCAGCCTCCAGAACTATGAGACAATACAGTTCTGCTGTTTAAGCCACCCACTTTGTTGTACTTTATATGCAGCCCAGCAAAGTAATACAAATACCCATGACTGCTGGTTATCTAATGAGTTTGGGAGTCCAAAAATAATGTAATTGTGCCTTTGGAAAATGTATAAGAACACTTACTAAGCCCAAAAATACATAATATTAATATGAAACCAATTTGTGGCTGTGGACCTGCGTGTTATAAATTGCCAAGCAAAAAATTACAGATTTCCTAAAATCCAACTATTAAAGCCCGGGGGGTTTCTGAGACCTCAAATGGTCTGACCTGATCCAACCATGGTGTATTATAGACAAGTCATGCCAGCCCATCTAATGCTGTTGGATGAAGCTAGGAACTGAATTTAAGCTCCTGGTTAATTCTTTGTATTTTGACAGGTTTTTCCATATTCTCACTTGACTTCTATGTAGTACAGTGCATGATAATATTTTGAATTTTTGTTCTTTTTCTTTCTTGAGTTATTCCTTTCTTTAATGGGAAAAGTCATATTCCTGTTCTATTTTATTTATCTATCTATCTATTTATTTATTCATTCATTCATTCATTTATCTGGCCGCACTGTGTGGCATGTGGGATCTTAGTTCCCTGACCAGGGATTGAACCCTGGGCCCCTGCAGTGCAAGTGTGGAGTCCTCACGACTGGACTGCCAGGGAAGTCCCCCTGTTCAATTTTAAATCCTTCTCTCCTAAGTTGTCTTTTCCTTTGGTTGTCCCCAGCCTGTCACTGCATCACCCTGTGCAGTGACATTACAGAGGGAGACGAGAGGTGGACGGCAAGGAGGACATTCATCTCCCTGTGGTCCACTCACATCTGGATGGAGGAAGGCATGGTTTAAAGGAGCCGACCTAACCACTCTTCCCTTCCTAACCACTACAAGGAGGTGACCCACAGGGGAGACTGCTGCTGCTGCTTGGCTTACATGACAAAATCTCTCCTGAGGACTCAATATGAAAGTATAAAGTCTCAGCACAAAATCAAGTACAGTATAACCTTTCAAAGCCTTTGTCCTATTAAAGACTATTTACTTGAGCTGGCAGGTATATAAAATTATGGCCTGGAGATGAAAACACAGAGGGCAGCAAATGAAAGAATTAGAGCACTGTTAAAATTAGATTTGTCATCCAAGCAGGGAAGCCATTGCCTTTTGGGGCTGTTGAGGGCACCTTCAGAGGTCTCCGGCCAAGGACGCCAACCTGGCTGGAAAAGAGGGAATGTTTCCTGCATTTCAGCAAGGACCCTTCCTGCACCCACTGACACTTCCTGCTCTGGCAATAGTTCAGGAAGGGGTGGATTCACTGTGAGCACTGCATCTAAAGTCCCCATGCCCATTTCCTCGCCTTGGGCTTTTTTTCTTTTTTTCTTGTTGGGCTCCAAAAATGATTCTGGTTATCAGAATTTGGTCTCAGGTTTTGGCTCTTAGAATGTCTTTGCTTTTCAATAAGCAAGGAAATTACCAAGAATTACAAAAAGGCAAGTCAGAACCATGGCATTTAGAAAACAACCATATTACTCTGCCTCGAATGGCCTCTGGAGGGGGAAAAATAATTGAATCAGGACTTTGAATACCGAGCCACTTTGCATGACTCATTAAACTGCCATTTTCAACACTTTCCCGTCATGCTGTAAGAATGATAGAATCCTATAACAATCTATACATTTAAGTTCTTTTATATGTGAAAAGCCTCACGGTACAAGTGCCTTCAGACGTGAGCACAAACGTCAATTGAAATACAAGACAGTCATAATAGAGCTAAATTTGATAAGCCACTCAAGCATGACCCAGGCAGCCCAGCCTCTTAAATGAGGATGCACAATTAATTGCTACTCTTTTATTTATTATCTTTAATCCCTCATTGGATACAGTTGACTTGCTACTTCCTGGGATGAGGCCACAGCATAGGCAGGAATGAATAATTTTTAAATTATGAAGCAATTTCTTTGTTACAAACCTGGGCTCAGACAATGTAAATTCTAATCATTTCTTTTTCCCAGTACAGTGCCCTCTGAACTTGGGAAGGGCATCCATTTTTTCCTTCCTTCTACCTGTGGTGGGCAGAAAGTCAGACATGTCTAGTTCTTGGAGGTCACTGGTGTTTTTCTTGCTATTTCTAAGGAGTTGGCATAATACCCTGGGACTCCTTCCTGACACCATAAAGGCTCATTAAAGACCTGTATTGTATTTAAAATAGTAAAAGTCTCCCCAGGGTGAATCAGCCCTTTCTATAGCTCCATTCTGTACTGCCCCCAACTTAGTTTTTCCATTTCTGCTTATTTGATCAAGGTCTCAGAGAGAAAGATTTTTCACTTTGAACTGTCTATGATTTTGAGCTGAGCCAGCCTCATGAATCAACAGGATTTGATTTCAGGGGCATCAGGAAACTATTTCCTTTCTGCTTATACAATAGCTTCCTCCATTGTCTTTTTATTTATTTATTTATTTTTGGCTGCGTTGGGTCTTCATTGCTGCATGCAGGCGTTCTCTAGTTGCGGCGAGCGGGGGCTACTCTTCATTGCGGTGCACGGTCTTATTGCAGTGGCTTCTCTCGTTGCAGAGCACGGGCTCTAGGCGCACTGGCTTCAGTAGTTGTGATGTGCAGGCTCAGCAGTTGTGGCACATGGGCTCTAGAGCGCAGGCTCAGTATTTGTGGTGCACGGGCTTAGTTGCTCCGCAGCATGTGGGATCTTCCCAGACGAGGGCTCGAACCCATGTCCCCTGCATTGGCAGGCGGATTCCTAACCACTGCGCCACCAGGGAAGTCCCTCCTCCATTGTGTTGATGTGGCCTAAAATCCCACTATTAGGGATTTCATTCCTTTTCTTTGTTCCCTGGTAAAACATATTCTCGTGGGAAGCATGACACTTTAAGCATTAACGGTCTTTTAGAGTTAAGTTGTGCCTGAATAACTTCATAGAATCCTATTTTGAAAGGAAGCCATGTAAGGGAGAGAGAGTGAAGTGAGAAGACTGCGGGGAGCAGTGGTGGAGGAGGGCCTCACACACTGGACAGACCCAGAGAGCAGACAACCCTCAGCCCTCTAAATGGATTAGTATACTAATATACTAATATATATATATATATAGATATTTCAAGCCATACTAATATACTATATATATCCCCAAGATGCTTTTTATTTTTAAAAAACCTATTCCTGATCATAAATCATTAATATGAAAACATAAAAATACTCATAATCTTACAGCCCTGACATATCTAATCTTTTGCTCCACTTTTATGCAATTGATATCATACTTTATATAAAGTTGTTCTTCATTCTGTCTTTCTCAATTAACATTATGTTATGTGAATATGCTCATGGTGATTTTTCATGGCTACATAGTATTCCCTTATTTATTTAACCAGTTCCCCATCAATCTTTGCTGTTACAAATGATAATAACCAACATTTACAAAACTTTCTAGGTCCTTTTCTAAATGACTTACGTTGGTTAATTCACTTCCTCTTCACAAGAGCCCACTGAGGTGGTACAGGTATTACTTGTACGTAAAAGATGACAGAACAGGCACTGAGAGGTAGTAAGAGTAAATCCAGGATTCCAAGCCCAGTGTTTTGCCTCCAGGGTCTGAGCTCTTAGTATTTCTGTACAAATCCGATCATTTTATTAGGCTAGGTTGCCTAGAAGTAGCAGCTCTGGGTCAAAGGTTCAAGAGTCTTAAAAAGGCTAGGTTGCTGAATTGCTTTCTGTAAAAATTACACTTTTTGGCAACGAACTTCTATTTCCTTTCCTTCCTGGATGTTTAAAAACAAAACCTGAGACAACTGTGTTGCTGTAGCTGAATGGCTCTATTTTCACTTTGCCTCCTATCCCTGAGCTGCCAGCAGGAGGAGGGACCTGAGAAAGAAAGGTTAGTCTGCATGGGAGCCCTGAAGTCCTTGAATTATGGCGGCTCTGGGGATTTCTGAAAGCACATTTAGATCAGGTGCATCCTGGGCCTGGCCTCCCTGTTCCCTGAGTTGCCTTGGATATGAGGCGAATTATCAGTGTCACTCCTTGTGGGCTGCATTTTTTACCACGGGTCGGGGAGTCAATGACAGGATTCCTCCCCAGCCCTCTATCTTCAGAGAACAGTGTGTGCACTGGGATGCTGGCATCGGGGAGGTGCCCCTGGAGGGGCAGCCTGGGCTAGGAAGCCCAGAGATTCATTCGGTTAGTTGTTTGTGTGTTTGTTTTTGATAGAAAAGGCTTTTAAATATTTTGTATGACGTTGGTTAACTGAATTATGGAATATCCATTCAGTGGAGTAGTATGAATGAGGTAGATCAGTATTTACTGATGTGGAAAGATGCCCAAAGCATTCTGCTAAGTAGAAAAAGGAAAAAAAAAAAAAGAACATATTACAGAACTGCACCCATCATACAATCCCATTTCAGAATATGTATAGAAAGAAAAAGATTTCTTCTAGAAACTGGAATGGGATGGGAAGGTTTTAAGGCCTTCCATTTTCCATCATTTGAATGTTTACATTCAGTGAACATCTATTACTTTTAAAATTAACGTAAAGCCAACAGAGATTTTATAGTCAAGTAGACTGCTTAGAGTATAAAATTTAAGAATATACAAAAACATGAACTTGTTTTTACAAATAGGAAAAATATATAGAGAAAAAAATAGGATCTAAGGGAATCAAGTACAATTAGTACAAAAGTACTAATTGAACTGGTATTCGGGGAATGGAAATAAATTTTTCCCCTTGTGTTTTCTAAATGTTTGCTAACGTAATTGTATAACTACTGCATACAATTTACATACTTTAAAAGTAGATGTAGTGAAAGAAAGCATGAAATCATATTAAAAGTAAACCAAAAAGACAACTCTGAAAGGAAAGGAGAAAATATGAGCAATAAGAGTGAAACCTAGAATCCAGATACCTGGGTACTACCCTAGGCTTACTGTGTGATCTTGGGCAAGTTGCTTGGCCTCTCTGGGCTTCAGATTCTTTATCCAGCCTGGAGGTTCTCAATCCTGACTGTACATCAGAATCGCCTGGGGAGCATTTAGAACACTGTGTGTCCAGGCCTCTCTAGGATGGGTGATTCTGGTGAGCAGACAAGGTGAGAAAACTGAGAAAGCCTAAAGCTCAGGGAGGGTCCGTTCACTCATACTGGGAAGTCTCTCCATCCAGGCCCAGAAGTGACTAGTGGTCATTTAAGTAAGTAAATAAGTAGATGTTTATGTAGCTCTTAGAGAAGAAAAGTTTAAATATACCGTTTGGCTGGATCACCTCTTGGTTTTGAAAAGTGGTTGCTCTTTGCTCATAATAACCACTTTCCTTTGTGATTTTTGCTTGGCATTTGGGTGTAAAGAGTATGCATTTTTAAAGCTGTCCAAATGCCTATTTATGCAGCAGACCATAACTCCTCCCTGGATAGGCTGCTATGCTTTATCAAATAAATGATACACATTTAAAAACCTGTCTGAAGGGGCATTTACCTGAGAGACTGTTATTGTGATTGGGTTTCTTTTTTTCCCCTGAGCCCTTATGGTTCATTGGGTAAATAATAGCTTTTAACCAATTTTTAAATAGACGTGTCTAGCAAGATGCCATTTTATCAATCTTATCCACTCTTATACTCTTCAAAGAGGGCTCTTTTAGGTTGTTCTTATTTTAAATTTCACATTAAGATACTTTACCAAAAAAGATCAAATATTAAAAAACTGAGTGTGGGACTTCCCTGGTGGCGTAGTGGTTAAAAATCCACCTGCCAATGCAGGGGACACGGGTTCGAGCCCTGGTTTGGGAAGATCCCACATGCCACGGAGCAGCTAAGCCCATGTGCCACAACTACTGAACCTGTGCTCTACAGCCCACGAGCCACAACTACTGAGCCTGCATTCCACAACTGCTGAAGCCAGCACACCTAGAGCCCGTGCTCTGCAACAAGAGAAGCCACTACAATGAGAAGCCCGCGTACTGCAAAGAAGAGTAGCCTCCGCTCGCCGCAGCTAGAGAAAGCCTGAAGCAACAGAGAAGCAACGGAGACCCAACGCAGCCCAAAATAAATAAATAAATAAAATAAATTTTAAAAAACTGAGTATGAAGCAGACATATGGCATCTGGCTTTTTTTTCCTGTGGCCGACTTTCTTGTATACTTTTTCTTCTCTGGGCCTACTTCAGTGCTAATTTCAAGATATTTTTGCCTTTGAGGCAATAGACCCTAACCTCGTTCTTCAGTGAACATTCCTGGTTTGATTATTTTTGGAGAAGGTGGGAGATGCAGAACATTGTAGGACAAGGAGGAGTTATTTAGATATGATCGCGAAACAGAAGAATATCTGGTAGGACAGGGTTTGTGTCAGCATGAGTCATGTGACTTCTATAAGAAATAGAGCCAAGGATAGGGAATTGACATGGAGATCCCAACTGAGGAGAGAGGAAGATTTGCAGAAAATGACAAGAATGGTTAGAGCATTGGTAGGTAAGACCAAGGACCTTATATGGATTGGGGTTCTTAGGTGCAGACAACAGAGTCCACTTAAGCTAGATTATGCAGAAAGTAGTTTACCAAAGGGTGTTAATCGATTCACAGAATCTCCTGGAATGCCACAGAGGCTTGGAAGTTATACTTGGGACCAATACAGCCAGGAGAAATGAGGAATCAGCTCTTAAAAGAGTGCTTCTCAAAGTGTGTTCCCAGACCAGTAGCATCGGCATCACCTGGGCATTTGGTAGAAATGCAAATTCTCAGTCCTCCTCCCAGACCCACTGAAGAAACTCTGGGAATGAGGCCCAGCAATCCGTGTTTTAACAAGTTTTCCAGGTGATTCTGATGTACAGTGAAGTTTGAAAACCACTGACTTACTATGTTTCAAACAGAAGTACCATGGCTGCTGCTTCCCATTCTTTGGCACTTGTGAAATTGGGAACTGGATGCCTGAAACTGCTGCAGTAGCCCCAGAAGAACCAGATGCAGCTGCTAGTGTGATTACCAGAACTCATTTCCTTGCACATGGCTGCTGCCTCACCTTGCTCACTGCCAACTCAGGAACTCCTGTAAGAGATCCTCTAGGTAGAACCACATGACATTCTAGCACCCTAGCTGCAAAGGACACCAAGAAATGTAATTTAGCTTTCCAGACTATCTATAGCACGGGAGTAAGCTAGAGGTGACCGGAATGGATGCTGGGAGAGCCAACCTTTGTATCTGCCATCAACTTGATGTCCCTTTATGGATACCCAAAGACTCTACACATTAGCCAGCCTTTTACAGCAGAGGGGGTAGGAAATGAGAACTGTTGAGGCTGATCACCCAGTCCTACCCTAACATAGGATAGACAACACCCCACAGGAACCCCAGTTCTGGGAACTCCACCCCAGCCATTGCCTGGAATCCAGACTTTTCCTGGATTCAGGGAGCCTTAACTCGGGGACAGTCTGGGCTCACTGTAACTGTTACAGAAGAATGACAGAAGTGGCCTTTGGTTTAAAGAGAATATTTTCCTTCCTAGCTCCCATTATTTAATTGTAATTTGAAATAGAAGTTGTTCCTAAAGGAAACAACTCCACTGCCTTGATGGACTGCTTTGCCTCCCAAGGCTAAATAGTTAACAAAATGAGATCCAACTATTTGCACACATTTGTTTACAATCAAAGAAAGATCTTTGTAAATAAATTGTTATATTGAATTTACACTTGTCCTATTAAATGACACTGCTACAACAGCACTGACTGAACACCGACAGCAGAAGTTCACTTTCTTGGCGGCATCTGCTAGACCCCAGGGTCTAGGTTGGCTGGGAGGATGGATGAACTCAGTTTCCTGTTTCTTCAACCTGCCTCAACCTGAAAAAGACTTACCTTCTCGTGATTCCACTCTCAGTTCAAACACCATCTCCTTAAAGAGGCTCTCGTTAATGCCCCAAACTCATGAAGCCCACCTAGAAGCCACTGCCCATCACATCACCCTGCCTTACTATCTTCTCAGTACTTCTCACTCTCTGAAATGAGCTCATCAATTTGTTTAATGCCTGTCTCCCTGCCGGAATGAGGAGAGTGACTTGTCCAT
The DNA here is from genome assembly GCF_000442215.2 of Lipotes vexillifer. Lineage (NCBI taxonomy): Eukaryota > Metazoa > Chordata > Mammalia > Artiodactyla > Lipotidae > Lipotes > Lipotes vexillifer. The sequence continues at coordinate 1,557,550 of NW_006793764.1, forward strand.
CTTGTCACCACGACATCTACATGCCTTCCCTACCTAGTGTCTAGTAGGCCCTCAATAAATATTGTGGAACGAATGACTAAGTAGTTTGGGTGGCCCCAGGGCCGCAGTGCCGAGGACACTAGGGTGCGGCGGGAAGCTATGGCTTACCTGGCAGTGAGAGGTGATGTTGGTAAATGTGGGTCCTCTCCAGTGTCTGGTTGTTTAGCCTCTCCAGAGATAGCCCGAGCAAACGCACCAGGCACAGCTGGGAGGGAGGCAACCCATGGAAGATTCATTTCAGACGCTCAGTTAGAGAGGATGTCATTTGGGCCAACAACACTGTTGCTTCCTCTAGGTTGCTCCTGAACGTGGAGACTGGCTGCTCTCACAGTCAAGGAGAAGGTCCATCTACTGCCTTCTTGACATGGTGTCCAACACAGAGCCCTAAGGTATCTGACTCTGGGACTTGGTTTAAATTAGCTGTGTGTGGTCAATTTAAAGAGATTTGACTGTCTTTCACAAGTAGCTTTTGTTTTCTCATTGCTAGATGGTTGTTTGAATTCTCTTGGTTAATTCACTTTTCAAGTATTTTTATTATTTAAAAAAATACAGACATTGATATAGTATTTCTCCCTGTATCATAGTTTTACATTTCCAAGAACCACAAAAAGCAAAATAAACAGACAAAAGCAAACCCTGTCCAGACCTAAAGGCTCTGATACATCTGTTCTACCCCCGAGAGCAGCAGAATGTCCTGGTTAAAGATACAGGGGCAGAGGTGGTCTGGTGCATCTGTGGGGTTCTGCCTGCAGTTCACTTACCCTCTCAGCTCCTTTAGTGTCCTTGTCAGTCAAATGAAGATGGTGGGAGTGTGGCCTCTTGGGATTTTTGTAGCAATGTAAGGAGCATGTAAAAGTATTTAAGGCCTGGCCCAGAGTAAGTGCTCAACTATTATTGCTACCTAGTCACAGACCAGAAGCTAAGGTAAAGGTATGCTTGACAGAGGGGACTCACTAGCCACACTGGAACATGCCCCCAACTCTCAGGCAGAAAGACTTCCATTCCTGTGTTTTGTCACTGTCCTGGGTTGACTAATAGCTCCCCGCCCCCCCCACAAATTTACGTTCGCCCAAAACCTCGGAATGTGACCTTATTTGGAAAGAGGGTCTTCGTGGGTGTAATTAATTAAGTGAGGTCATATTGGGTTAGGGAGAGCCCTAATTCAATGACTGGTGTCCTTATAAGAAGAGGGAAATGTGGACACCAACACACAGAGAGAATACCTTGTGATGACACAGATGCAGAGGGAAGATGTCCATGTGAAGACAGAGGCAAAGATTGGAGTGACATGTCTACAGGCCAAGGAAATCCAGGGATTGCTGGCAACCACCAGAAGCCAGAAGAGATGGGGAAGGATCCTCCCCTAGAGACTTCAGAGAGAGCATGGCCTCACCAACACCTTGATTTTGGACTTGCAGCCTCCAGAAGAGTGAGAGAATAAATTTCTTTTGTTTTAAGGCATCCAGCTAGTGGTCATTTGTTAAGGCAGCCCTAGCAAACTAATAAAGGCACTTTGCAGAGACCACACCATATTGGGTGGGCCTTATTCCCTGCCTTCAGGGAAATCCTCCTGCTTCCTTGGAATTTTAACATAAGTGAGATTAGGAGAACAAGACTTTAGAGTTTTGAAAAATTGTCTGTAGCTGATGCCTTATCAGGTTACTAGGCATGAGAGAAGATTAAGGACAATATAAAATGCATTGGGGGACTTCCCTGATGGTGCAGTGGTTAAGAATCTGCCTGCCAATGCAGGGCACATGGGTTCGATCCCTGGTCCAGGAAGACCCCACATGCCGCGGAGCAACTAAGCCCGTGCGCCACAACTACTGAGCCTGCGCTCCAGAGCCCGCGAGTCACAACTACTGCAGCCCACGTGCCTAGAGCCTGCGCTCCGCAACAGAGAGAAGCCACCGCAGTGAGAAGCCCGCGTACCGCAGCGAAGAGTGGCCCCCGCCCTACACTACTAGAGAAAGCCCACGCACAGCAACGAAGACCCAATGCAGCCAATAAATAAATAAATTAATTAATTAATTTAAAAAAAAAAAAGAAAAAAGAAAATGCATTGGGACTTCCCCTGGCGGTCCAGTGGTTAAGACTCTGCACTTCCACTTCTGGGGGTGCCGGTTTGATCCCTGGTTGGGGAACTAAGATCCCACATGCCACGTGGCCAACATACATAAATAAATTTAATTTAATTTAAAAAGAAATAAAAAAGAAAATGCGTCAATCACTCTTGGACTCAGAAATGTCAGCAGCTGCTTTTCCCGTGGCTCACAGGTGTCAGAGTAGCACTGTGCCGTGAAGCTCCTCCACTGCACAAAGTGCTCATCAACGGAAAGCCCACGAAAAGCCAGCACCCCGCAGTGTGGAGCCGAGGGGCCCAGCCACATCTGTCGTCCCACGTTAGGCCCTGTGCCCTGGCCTGTAGGGTATATGCACGGGCCACAGAGCCAGCACCCCTACCACGGCAGCCTTGCTGGTCACCAGCATCTCGAGGTGTCTGCGCATTCATTTATTTGCTGCCACACAGCTAATGAGTACTGCTCAGTGGTGGCATCACATTTGGAATAAGATCGGCTTCTGAAAGTACGCTTGAGAGGCAGGTGTTGCGGGGATAGAGAGATTCAGAGATGAGAAGGAGATAGACTCAACAACAGAGTGTGACTGGAGAAACCCAAAGATGAAAAGCCAAGCACTTCCTGTTTTTCGAGACTCACGTCAGGCTTTTACCCTCTGAGCTGATACGTTTTACTGGAAAGGAAGAAGTGCACCTACCCAGAAGGCCAGCTGCCTCCTTCTGGGCTCTGCTAAGGTCTCTGGCTCTTGGGTTACACAGACCTTTTCTCTTTGAATTCCACGGCGCCTAGAAAACCAGGGCGCCTGCCCAAAGGAAGAAGCAGGGTGGCCTTGAAGAGAGTGTTATTGCCTTTCTGGGTCAAGGTGGTGGCCTAACAGATTCCTTTGGAATCCTTGGTGACTGTGGAGCTGTCACCACCGTCTTAAGTTATCATAATTCCCTCTTCCTCCCTCCTTCCCCACCCGACTAAAATGGCTTCAAAATGATTTCCTATAAAATCCTATTAAATGTTTTTGTCACAGTTTGGATCGACATAATCTATTAAACCTGAGTGCTGGCCCAATGGATTTTTCTAATGGAACTTTTGGTCTAGGACAGCCTGTCAGGTCTGGGATTCCTTGCTAGATTGGAGTTAGCGAGTTAGTGGCACCAGACATGTGTTATGGAAAACATAAAGTCTTAGCCTTAATGTCATGCCCAAGAATGCACTTAGCTGTAGCTGTAATTGCTCTATAATCTGCATGCTAGTTGCTGGAGAGTCAGTGATGGGCTGGAGTCAGCAATACTGAGGAGACAAATGAGCCAAAACATCTCAGGCCACCAGCCTTCAATCTGTCACCAACTATGGAGGCCACAGTGGCTCTCTTCCTGTTTGGTGCCAACTCTGGCCCCCATTCTCTTAATATCCTCTCCTGTCTGCTCTAAGCCTTTATTACACCAATAATCTCTTTCTGTTTATCTCTTCCTTTTTTTTTTCCTTTTTTTAATTTTCTTTTTTTTTTTTTTTTTTTTTTTTTTTTTTTTTTTTACTGTTTACCTCTTCTTCTTTGAGCATTTAATCAAAAACTATATTTTTAGTTTCTAAAATGCTGATCCAGGAGTTCCCTGGTGTCCAGTGGTTAGGATTCGGCACTTTCACTGCCGTGGGCCTGCATTAAATCCCTGATCAGGGATCTAACATCCCACAGCCACGCAGCGTGGCCAAAAAAAATAAAAAATAAAAAATAAGATGCTGATCCACAGATCACTTTCTTGGTACACATGTGTGCCAATGAAAACAAAAGGCAAAGAACTGAATTAGTCTCTCTCAGTCTCTTCCAACTATAGCGTGGGCAGGAAGTGCCACCTTACTGTGTACCCAGAGTAGGAGAGAATGAGAATACTTGGTGAACATCACTAAAGACTGCAACAGTCTACCCGTCTGGTAACCCCGCATTCAGTTCACCCTCCTCCTGTACATAAAACATAACATACTCATCCCTCTCTCAAGTCCCCTTAGAGACCTGAAGTCCCATCCATTTTCAGTATCAAGCTCAAAGTTCAGGATCTCATGACAGTTTCTACTTTAATGAATGAGGTGCAATCTCATCAATCTGGAGTATGACTCCTCTTGATCTGGAAACCAGTGAACTAGAAAATGAGCTATTCGTGTCTCTTCCCCCTCCCCCAATATGCAATGGCTAAACACTCCTGCTGGGAAAGAGAGAAATAGGAGATACACAGCAGTGACGGGTCCATAGCAATTCTGAAACACACCAAAGGTGGACAGACTCTCTGAGAGGCCTCCACTTCTCTACTCCCGCAGGGAGGGTATGTTTCTTGAATCGGCCCTGATTCAGCTCCCTGGAGGTATTTAGTTCCCTTGTCTGTGTTCTCTATGGCCATTGGCTCTACTTTGCTTTTTCATCACTTTCCTGAGTATTATCTGAATAGGATAATTTAGAATTAAGTAAATGTAGGATTTACTTAGTAAATTTAGGATTTACTTAGTAAATGACCTCCTCAGGAATGAACAGCTTTCTCGGCCTGCTTGCTGCCCAAAGGTGGCTGAGGAAACCAAAGATCACTTAAAATCTCAAGAAGTCACAGGCCTTTTTAGGCCAGGCTAGTGGTTCTTCTAAAACCATGGTCAACTTTTTATCTATTTGAGTCTACTCAGCTACTCGTGCCAGGAGCCATGTCCATGGTTTTTTTCGAGACATACTTCTTGATTTTCATTTGTTCTTGGGTTTCTTGCCCCCATGTCTCTGACCTCATGTATCTGTGGGTACCTTGAGTTTATTAGGTTTGGGTGGGAAGACCTACCCTTAGTCTCTTTCCTTAGCCATGGAAACCAGCAGTGTTCCAGAAAGTAGTTCCTCCATTATCTGGGTCCAGAGGGAGGACAGTATTAACATGGAGTAGAGCCCTTAGCTAACCCTTGATGAAAATGTAGTGGAGTGAGAAATAAATTTTTGTCGTTTAAGTCACTTAATTTTTTTTTTTTTTTTTTTTGGGGTCCGCGGGCCTCTCACTGTTGTGGCCTCTCCCGTTGCGGAGCACAGGCTCCGGATGCGCAGGCTCAGCGGCCATGGCTCACGGGCCCAGCCGCTCCGCGGCATGTGGGTTCCTCCCGGACCGGGGCACGAACCTGCATCCCCTGCAGCGGCAGGCGGACTCTCAACCACTGCGCCACCAGGAAAGCCCAAAGTCACTTAATCATTTTAATTAAAAAATTTTCTTAATTGTGGTAAAATATATACACATAAAATTTACCATCTTAACCATTTTTAAGTGTATAGTTCAGTAGTGTTAAGTATACTCACATTTGTGCAACCAACCTCCAGAACTCTTTTCATCTTGTAAAACGGAAACTCTATACCCATGAAGCAACAATACCTCAGCCTCCCCTTCCCCCTGCCCGTGACAACCACCATTTAACTTTATGCACCTATACATATGACTACGCTAGGTACCTCATAAAAGTAGTATCACACAAAATTTGTGTGAATCCTCCAGGTTCATCCATGTTGTAGCACATGATAGCATTTTCTTCCTTTTTAAGGCTGAATAATATTCCACTGTATCTATATGCCACATTTTGTTTATCTGTTTATCCACTGATGGACATTTGGGTTGCTTCTTCCTTTGGCAATTGCGAGTCATGCTGCTATGAACACGAGTATACAACTATCTCTGTGAGTATATACCCAGAAGAAGCCTCTGAAATTTTTATGTCGTTTATTGGTATAGCATAACTGATTGTACCCTGACAGATACTGCTATTAACTAGCTAAGTGGGCAGGATCTGGAGAAACTCATTCTACCTTGATACCCATGGACAGTTGAAGATGGACTTTACTCGTACTGCTATTTAAAAAAAAAAAATGGTGAGCTAAATATTCTTCTGGAGTCACCTGAACCAACCCTCACCTTTGGGGCACCTGACTCGGTCCCCAGGAGGAGGTTTGAAGCCCTGCAAACATGCACCCTTCCGTTAACCAGACACGCCTGTCTCAGCAAAGTTTTCTTCCTTCATCTCTAATTTATCCTTTGTGCTCTGCTTCCAGCCAAATGGTTATTGACATTTATGTTTATATCTCTAGTGCCTGACTATATCGTTGAAATATAACTATAATTTCTGCCCTAGTATCAAGGATTTTCCTGGGCACTAGGGATGTAAATCTTCAGTGAGGGTTGTTCTAGGCCCAAGGGACATAAATATTATATAGGACGCACACTGTCTTGATATCTCCCATTTGCCCAGCCAGATCCACTCTTCACCCTCTCTACCCTGGTCTCTGCCCAGAAGGGCGATTCTGTGGACCACACTAATGGGCTCCTCGTCCTCTGGCATTGGTTCAGCCAATAGGGAGCCCTGGCAGAGACTGGAGAATGGGAGGGGAGTGAGGTAGGGGTATTGATCCCCTGCCCATGAGCATGTCAGGCTGTCCATGTCTCTCAAATGAAAGAGGCCCTGGCACATGACTCCTCTGGCTTTACTAGCTCTGGATGCTAGAGCATCCCCTGTGGTTTCCCAATACCCAGCCTCTAACTTGGTAAATTGTCCCTTATTAACGCTTTCTGGAGTTTACCAGTTTGGGTGTGGCATCTGTTTGCTGCTGAGACCCTGACTGATCTACAGCTCTGCCCAATCAAGACAGTGGAAAAGACAGACAAGAAAACAATATGTATACTATATTGTGACGAGAGCTATAACACAAGAAGCTGTGGGAGTTATCCTCGGTCGGTAAGAGAAAACTTTTAAAGAAAACTGTTTTGCAAGCACCTTCTGTATCCCGAGCAAGGTACCCAATCTAGGTATTTTAGAATTCAGTTGTTGAAAGAACTCTTTCTCAGTGTCTATCATGTTCAAAGCAGTATGTAAATCTAGAACATATTCAGATTTTAAGACATTTACAATTTGATAAAGGAAAATAAAACAAGATAATAGAAATGAAAGTATTATACATGTACTACTGTTTTGCATAAAGGATGCATTCCTCGATATAGGAGTGCTGTTTTAATCAGCCTATGAGTGGTCCACATGGCCTCATCTCTAAGGAGATGCAAGCTCAGCCATGCACATTGGTGGGGCTTTGTCCACAAACAATTGATAAGCTCCCAGTCGTGACTGCTGTCACCTGCCACCCCTCTAGTTGCTGGTTAGTGTTTCTGGACTGCAGCAAAATTTACAATGTTCTTAACAATATCAAAGCCATTCCACTAATCTGTAATTGCCTGTTGATCTTTTTTCCTCTGCTCTCTCAACCATTCCCATATAGTTACCTAGAGTCACTGTCAAATTTGCACTTTAACATCTTCTTCTTCTGCTTCTCTCTCTGGCCAGTCCAGTGCTATACTTGCAAATAGTTTCTCAGCCCTAATAGGCACAAACAAAAGTAACTGGCAGAAAGAGAGGCTTCAACAGAGTAAGTAACATACACTGCAAAGCACTTTCATCTCACTGTGCACTGAGAGCTCTCTTGGCTGAGAGCATTTACAATATGGTTACTCCCTGGCGGAGAAGGGCCTGCATCCTGTGGAATATGGAGGAGTGTACTGGAACGGATCGTTTTTTTTTTATAATGATCTTAATTAAGGAAAATATTTCAGAGAACATAGCCAATCAGTACAGCATTGTGGCAAATAGCAAAAAGGGATAAGTTGTTGCAGGAATAACTCAAAGTGATTATAGACGGAAGAGAAAGTGCTCAGGGACACAGAGGTTACCTTATCACTGGGGCTCATCAATGGATGTTGATAGACTGATGAATATTTAGCTTAAGATGTGAATGGTCTGGGGGGAATAAGTAGGATTTAGACATGCAAAAATGAGAGAGAATGGCCACGTGTGCAAAGGGTCCGAGGGGAAGCAGGGGCAGGAGAGCGGTGAGTGAGCAGGAAAAGACAAGGCTGGAGAGGTCGGTGGGATCAGAAGATGGAGGGCCGTGTGTGCAAGAACAGTAGACTGGACTTCATTTTTCCAGGCTGTGCATGCCAGGGAAGGGTTCTAATCCAGGAAACACTGACTGTAGTCTTACCAAGGACATTCCACCCTCAGACAGTGGGAATTGTCCACACTGTGGGCATGACCCTCCTGATAAAGAAATTCTTTGTGGGTCTGAATAAACCATTCTTAAGGGATTAAAAAAGATCCTCAGGGATGGGAATGACACATTGGGGCTAGTGTGGATGAAGAAAGAGTGGTCAGATATCCTGGTGGAAGATGGATCGTTCAGCAATTTGCCACTCTGTACGCAGCTGTACTCAGAATCTCAAATGTTAATAAAGAGCAAATGTGCCCAAGTCCAACCATAGTGCGATACTGGTATTTGTTTAGGATACAGAGAACTAGAAATGAAACAGTAGGTTGGACACGTTTGAAACTTTGTTTTACGATAAAAGTTTCACTTTTTTCCCCCCTTTTACATCCTCCAATCTCACCACTCATTCTGAACTTTGGTCCTTCTTTGACCATTCTTAAGTTATCCAGCAGGGGTGAAGGTATGGTAGGAGAAGGGAGGGCTGAAATTTTTATTCCATGTGGGATGGGAGCCACTGGTGGGTTCTGAGCAGAGAGGTGACAGGATCTGACTGAGGTTTTAACAGAGTTGCTCTGGCTGTGGTGCGGAGAGGAAGCTCAGCGGGCAAGGCTGTAGCAGGGGCCACTTAGGAGAAGACCCAGAGGAGATGGTAGCTTGGCCTACGGAAACAGTGTTGAGAAGTGACAAGCAATGAGGCAGGCTTGTGTTATATTCAGAGATGGAAACAATGGAATTTACTGGTGACTTGGATGTGGGGAGTAAGGGAAAAAGAAAAACAAAGGTGAGTCCCAGTTTTTTCACTTGAGAAACTGGTACAGAATAACATAAAATAATCCCCAGTCTTTTTTTAACTATGCATGTGCATTTCTATTTAAAAATATGTACAATATACTTCTATAAAGTGTATTCTATATATGTGTACTACATACGTGCAGTTTTATTACATATGAATACATAATATATAATTCTATAGATGTTGAAAGAGAGAGAAACACACAAAATTGCTAGCAGTGGTTTTCCCAGGGAAGTTGAGGAGGGGGACAAGGTAAAGAAGGAGAGGAGGGACTTTCCTTTTTTGGCCTATTTGCTTCTGTTTAATTATGATTTTTCAATGAAAATGTATTCAGTTTACCCAGAAGGATATACATGAAGTTGTTAACAATGGTAATCTCTGGATAGTAAAGGCATAATTTTTTTTCATATTTGTATTATCAGGTTGTATTAGTTGTCTGCTGCTACATAACAATATCACTACAAACTCAGTGGCTTAAAACAACACACGTCTATTATGTCATAGTTTCTGTAGGTCAGGAGTCCAGGCACAGCTTAGCTGTGTCTGCTGCAAAGCTGCAATCAAGATGATGACTGGGGCTATGGTCTCATCTGGGGCATGCATGGGGAAGGAACCACCTCCTTGCTCACATGGCTGTTGGGAGTATTCAGTTTCTGGTAGGTTGTCAGACTGAAGGCCTCACTTTCTTGGTGGGCTATCAGCCAGAGACCACCCTCAGCTCCTTGCCCTGTGGGTCTTCCCAACATGATCACTTGCCTCCTCAAAGCCCACCAGGAAGTGAGTCTCTTTGCAAGACAGGCATTATAATCTTATGGAACATCATCACAGAGATGACATCCTAATCACCTTTGCCCTTGTATGGGTGGAAGCAAGTCACAGGTGCCACCCACTTGCAAGGAAAGGGACATCACAGAGGCATGAACATCAGGAAGCAGAGATGATGGGGGCAGCCACAGAGTCTGTCTGCCTCACTAACTTTCTGCTAATAATTTACAGTGCACATAGAGTTTCTGTGACAATGTACTACCTGAAAAATATTTCAAAACTTTGAAAAACAACAGAGAAAAAGATTATTTATAAAGACTAAGAGGCATTAATTTCTCTACAAAAAGAATTTCTTAAGTTAGGTTCTGTTCTGATTGTTTCCTAAAGTTGAAATGTGTTCAATACAGCTAATAGGAAAGAGGACCAATAAATATTTTTTTCAAAAACACCCCTGGATCCTTATCTCAAATAGGTGAGGGGTCATCAAGGATTAAAGAGCGTGGAAATACATACTCATTGTCTCTGAGGGCTCTGTCTAGAAAATGATGCCCTCTGTCCAGCTCATTAGGTCCTCCTAGGGGTTGCCCTTCCCGGAAAAACCAAGTTTCCTCTGGAGCCTGTCCTTTGCCTGGGGCTATGGTGCTGTGATGGAAGCCAGAAAGTGGAGAAATTAGATTCTGGCTTAGAATAAACTGTTTCTGTAACAACAAGCAAGAAATCTAACCTCTCTGGGTTTCGATTTTTGTATATTTGAAGTAGGAATAAAAGCGATACTGGCATCAGTTGATTCTTTAGAAGCAGATGGATGAGATAAATCAATCTACACCCATCTGGCTTTCTAGAAGTTCATGGTATGGAGTCTATAGCCATGTGGGCTTTCTTAACTCTCAAGTGCTTCGCTTCTAAGACCTACGTCTGGGTCTCAGGAGGGTTTTTCCCACAAATGTCCTGCTGCCACTGCTACTTGGCTCAGGCTCTCACGGGGTTTAGTAAACACACCCCAGAACGTCAACCCAGCTCACAAGGACCCACCCCTTCTTGGTATCCCTTAACTAACATAGCAGACCCCTGGCCAACTGCCCGGACCAGGGGCAGGCCCCCAACCCAGCTAGGCCAATCAGTTTCTCGTCTTTAGGAATTTGGAAGTGGGACTCCAAGAGCAACTGTCAGAAAGACATCCTCACCCTTAGCAACTAGCATACTTATTTCTCATCTCACTGGGTTCCTCAGAAGAGGGGACTTAAGCATCAGGAAGGAAGTTGGACTGATGGCTTCAAGCTTCTTCCCAGGTCTGTCCATCACCTATTTACTCATTCTTTCATTTGTTCCAGAAGTATTCATTGGTCTATGACCTGTAGGAATTTTATAATTTTTCATTTAATCTTGACAACAACATTACATCCAGTTGGCTTGCTAGAAGTTCAGTAGCCACAAGTCAGGAGGCAGGTGTGTATTATCACCTACATTCTATAAATGTAGAAACTAAGGCTCAAAAAGGTGAACTAACTTGTCCACGGTCTCTGCTGTGAAGGGGAAAGCAGGAGTCTAAGTGAGGTCTGATTGCAGAGCTCTTGCATTTTCCTCCTGGAGCCTGGGAGCACCTGTTCTCCCATCCCACAGAACTGAGGTTGCTCTGGCGAACAGATGTACAGTGATAGTGGTAGGTGATGGTGGTGGCCATGTGGCAGAAGGGAGGGCGGTCTCCATCCTTCTCAGACGATACTGAGGACAGTGCAGTATCCAGATGCAGACACAAGGTGGCAGAGAACCACAGGACACACAGGTCCCCTGGCCTGGGCTGGGCATGGGTCTTGCTTCTTGCTTCCTGCATTCTCTTAAACTAAGAAAGGATATGTACTGCCACAAACCCTTTATTCTTTTACATTAGGAAAAGAATATGTACAACTATTAAATAAATACCCAAACTATAAATATTTCATCATTCACTACAGGAAATAGAGGGAGAACTGAAGAATAAAAAACAAATGTGGAGAGAAAAAAATGAGAGGAGTGACATGTGTAAACACTGTAGGAGGTCAAGATTCAATTAAATTTGCTTTTTAAAAAAGAGAGTATTGTCATTTAGATGAAACACTGCAAGAGTTTATCATTAAACAGTATTTTAATTCCCACTTAGTTTCTGAAAGAAATTAGACCTGTTTAAATGCTCTGTTCCTTATTTTTACTGGAGTGAAAAATATCTTTCTAATTGTAGAACAGGAAAGGTATATAACCTCATTTTATAGGAAAGAACTTTACTTTGATGATGTTTTATTCTAATTTTATAGTATTTTAGAATGTTAGTACAAAGACAAAATTTTGTTGTGTTTCTACAACTACAGGCAACAATAGGCTCATCTCTTGATATTGCACACAGAGTGAATGAAGTTAAAGCAAGAGCTAGATCCAGTTTAGTTGGTCCAGAGAGCCCTCTTTGGGCCCTCACCGTACTCGGCATGAAGTATGCTACGTCTGGTAACCTACAAGACAAAACAATTTTGCCTTTTCTCATGCTTTCAAAGCATGAACCACAATGAAGTCTGAAGCATTCTACTTTGTGTGCTAACATTACTGGTCATTTAAGCTTCATTAGTGAAAAGAAAGAGCAGAGCAAGAGGCAAACTTCTGGTCTAGTGAGAATGGAGGGACTGAAGCTGTCAGCCACAGAATGGAGAAAGAGGGACTGGGAAAGTGAAACACCTTCCTGCCCCATAACTCAGGACCAGTGAGGGAGGCCGATGTTTGCCTGTGTTGAATCCCTTAACTAAGCTGGATTAAGTCTCCACATTGACCATTTTCCTTCCCTCCAGATGAATAGATATATTAGGAGTGTACTGTCCTGCTGTGGACAATGCCACACATTATAACCCTTGTTGGGGCCATGCTTCTGTGCATCATGCAGACACATTTCCTTGAAACAGAGACCAGCGTTTGATGTTCAGGAGTGAGAGAACTCAAGGAGCCTCAGCTCTTTGTTGGACACATTGGGGAGAGGTTATGATTAAGAAAGTAGATGGCATGAGGGCTTAAGTTTAGGAACCCCTGTAGCAGTTTGGTTTGGCTCAGTTGGAGGGTGTGGGGGGAATGTGATGGGGCTGAACCCAAATTACTGAGGAACTTTCATCAAGCCAGACCAAGCAGGAAGTGAGGGAGCCATCCAGTGGCTTTAAACAGGGAATAATAGGACCACACTGCAGAGGGACAAGGCTGGCAGTGGGCAGACCAATTCAGACACCCTCGCGGCAAGCCAGGAGTGGTGGTGGTGCCCTGAACTAAGGGACTAGTGGTGGGAGAAGGGGAGGGACACAGAGCTGTGAGGAAGGTAGGACGGGTGGGCTTGGTGACCACCTAGCTAATGGGATTTTTTTTTTTTTTTTTGGTACGTGGGCCTCTCACTGCTGTGGCCTCTCCCGTTGCGGAGCACAGGCTCCGGACGCGCAGGCTCAGCGGCCATGGCTCACGGGCCCAGCCGCTCCGCGGCATGTGGGATCTTCCCGGACTGGGGCACGAACCCGTGTCCCCTGCATCAGCAGGCGGACTCTCAACCACTGCGCCACCCTAGGCATGGTTGAGGCGGACTCTCAACCACTCCCTTCACCCTAGGGAGGCCCTAGCTAATGGGATTTGATGAGGTGATGCATGGGATATGCTCAGCACAGTACCAGGCTCACAGGACGGAGCTGACAGACATCAGCTGCTATTTATGGAAGCACAGGTGAGGGATCAGTTTCAGAGGAGGGGAGTGTGAAATACATGGGAATGAGCCCTGAACATTCTACAGGGCAGCCCGGAGGAGCGATGGAGTCAGTGAAAGAAACACTGGAGTGAATGAAGCCCCGGTGCTGCCTCACAGTAGATCCTAATTCCCTCGCCCTCACATCCAACAAAGACAGGTTGCAGATTCCTCAGAAAAACCTTGCACTTCTCCATCAGAGCAGCCTGCCTGGGTTCAGTGCTGCAATGGACAATCCAGTCTGAACATGGACATCCACAGCTTGATCCATTCCCACCCACCCAGCTGTTGTCCATGCTCCTGGGGTAACTCTGAAGATGCTGTTTCTGTGTGAGTGCCTGTGTGCTCTGGGAGTGAAACCTGGAATGATGAAAAACCACCTGGTCTCAAGAAAAAATTCCCTTACCTTTAGCAAAACAGCTAACGCTTCTAGAGCACCTGGGCAAGTTCACAAGATGCTCTTTTCACAAGCATGATCTCATATGATTTCCTCATCATTTGCTGTTCCAAGTAGAAGAGGCTTGGACAAAGCAGCTGTGGGTTCTCTTTGGCTTTTGTTCTCAAGGTTTCTCTCCTCCTGGTCAACGGGTCACGTGACCTGACTGTAACTAGGGCAGGAGGGGTGGGGGCTTGTGTGACTTTTCTGGGGTCTGCCCATTTCTGGCAGGGGGCTGTAGCCTGCAGGTTTTGCTGGTTTCCTACTGCCATGGATTCCTTCTTGCTCCAGCTCTGGACAGGGTCTTCGGCTTCATTAGAACCCAAGGGTGCCCATCTGTGAAGACTTCTGGGCAAGAGGGGGATCACAGGAGTTATTTACAGAGCCGGGGTTGGAAGGTGTTTTATTGAGCTCCAGAGAACCGTTCTGGAGCTGTAGTCTCCAATCTGGGCCAAGAAAAACAGTTCCCCCTCCTTGACTGTATCACCTGACTTCTGATATAGAAGAAGGTGGTTAAAACTGGCGGGTGGGTAAGGTTGAAGAGAAAATGTTCAAAATGGCCAGACATAAAAGAGCAGTACCTTTTGCCCTTCCTTGCTGTTTAGCAATTTGTAGCTTCCCCAAAGGAAATGGCAGAAGGCAGCCACTGGTTGCCTTGGGAGGGCACCTGGATGGAGTCTTACCAAAGCTACAGCCCAATGTGCTGTGGCAGTTAAGTTCTGTTCTTGTTGGCCCATCAGCTGAAGTCCTTCCACTTCTTGGCTGAGACCACAACCTAGAGAACTTAGACAGCCACACTACAAACACACCGAGTCCCTTGGGGCTCAGACTTTCTAATAATACATCTTCTCGGCAGTGCCTGGAAATTAAGCATCCTTGTTTGTTTTACTGGAGACAGCAGGACTCCCTCCAATTTTCCTCCTCCTTAGGATGGGAGTGATCTCTTCATCACTTGCTTTTCCAAGTATAACAGGCTTGGAGAAAGCAGCTATGGATTCTCTTTGGTTTTCTTTCTAGAAGTTTCCATCTTCCTAGTCAACGAGTCACACGACAAATATACCTGGGCAGGGTTGTCAGGTACTTGTGTGACTCTTCTGGGGTCTGCAGATTACTGGCCTGACCCTAACTCTAGTGGTGGTGGTAGGCTGGAGAGTGACACTCAGAGGCACATGGAAAACTAACTGCACTCTCAGTAGCCAGGGCATCCCCAGAATCAGACTTCTGTGCCTTTAAATAAGCAGAGTCTAGGATGTTTTAGGAAACCAATTCTCGGCCTGAAGGATTTTCATTTGCTCTGTAGTTCCTAGATCATCCTGGTCAGGGAAAGAGA
>NW_006793764.1:1572775-1583186 GCF_000442215.2 Lipotes vexillifer
GTTTGGAGCCGGACACTGTGTAAAAGGCAGATGGAACTCAACTTGCAGTCTCTTCTCTGGGATAAACTTTCTTACTGAATTAATCTCAGGTAAAGGGCACCTTGACTGATTTCTTCTCTGGAATCGAGTCTCTAACACTAGAAATATAATCCCACTGGGATATGCAGCTTCGGTGAAGACTGCTTTTCTCTCTACAAGGGGGGCAGTGTGGTACAGTGATTAAGTGCAGGGACTCTGGAGCTGCACTGGTTCCTGGCCTGGCTTTGTCACTTAATAGCTGTGAGATACTGGGCAAGTTCCTTAATCTCTATATGCTGTTTCCTCATCTGTAAAGAGTGTAAAGTAATGTTGTACGACTACCTCTCAGGTCTACGGTGGGGAGAAAATGAGTTAACATGCATAAAGCAGTCAGAACAGTGCCTGGTATGTAGTTAAGCGCTATATAAGGGTTTGTTGTTATTTTTCACTATTTGAAACCAGAGCAGAATGTGAAGTAAAAGGGTGTCATGCTCAGTAGCTTGGAGTAGTGATAAACAGTCTTGGCCTGGGAGACAGAAGACCCGGTCTCCCTGATCAGGCTTCCCACTAAGTAATGGGGTAACCCTGAGCCACTCAGAGCTTCAGTTCCTTCACTGAAAATGAGATGCTAACAACCCAAGTGTCCATCAACAGATGAATGAATAAATAAAATATCACATACACATACAATGGACCATTATTCAGCCATAAACAGGAATGAAGTTCTAACACAGGCTACAACATGGATGAACCTTGAAGACATTATGTTAAGTGAAATGTACCACGCTTGCTTTTCCAAGTATAAATGTACCACCACAAAAAGACAAATATTACATGATTTCACTAATATGAGATATCTAGAAAGGCAAATTCAGAGACAGAAAGTAGAACTGAGGCAACCAGGGGAAGGGTGTATAGGAAATGAGTAGTTGTTTCTCAATGGTTACAGTTTCTGTTTCGGGTGATGAAACATTTTAGTAATGGATGATGGGGCTGATTATTCAACATCATGAATGAACTTAACGCCAATGAATTGTACACTTAAAAATAGTTAAATGGCAAACTTCATGTTATGTGTATTTTATCACAATAAAAAGATCAAGAGAGGGAGAAATAAGCTGACTTTGAAGGAGTCAGACACGTGCTATTAAACTTTGAAACTTTTATAGTCCATGAGGCTATAAATATGGGTTACCAGGAAAAAAATAAGGTGGTGATGACATTAGTCCAGGCTTCCAGCTACAGCCTGCTATGAGGTAAACAACCCTTTTCCTCTAGCACTTTCATGCCCTTTGTTTTCTTCATGATACAGCTCTGGACAAATCTTCCCAGGCTTCCTACCTCCCCTTGGTTCTACTTTCTCAAGTGCCTGTTGTACCATAACTTGCTTGTTTTTTACTTGTCACCTATGTTATTAACTCCTCAATGAGGAAGGACTGTGCCCTCTCCAGCTTTTGTGCTACCCGCTCCCTACTCCCAAGTCCCTGACTCAGAATGAGTCAAAATGGGTGTTTGAGGATGATTCCTCCCAGTGTTCCTTGCCATGAGGAACCACAACTATGGAGGACCTGGTTGCACCATGTTTGAAAACTTTTTAAACTTCTACTCTACCAACTAACAAATACAGCTTACCTTGTGACCCAGCACACACACACACACACACACACACACACACACACACACACACACACACACAAATACATAGGTAAAGTTCATGAAATAACAGTTACCATTACTATACGTGGTACAACCTGAGATTTCTGATTTATTTGACTTTAAAAAGTGCTTGTAGGGGCTTCCCTGGTGCCGCAGTCGTTGAGAATCTGCCTGCCGATGCAGGGGACGCGGGTTCGTGCCCCGGTCCGGGAGGATCCCACATGCCGCGGAGCGGCTGGGCCCGTGAGCCATGGCCGCTGAGCCTGCGCGCCCGGAGCCTGTGCTCCGCAACGGGAGAGGCCACAACAGCGAGAGGCCCCCACACCTCAATGAAGAGTGCCCCCCCCCTTGCCACAACTGAAGGCCCTCGCACAGAAACGAAGACCCAACACAGCCATAAATAAATAAATAATTAAAATTTTTAAAAAGTGCTCGTAGTTACATTGATTTTGGAATCCATGACTTGCTTGAAAAACACTCTTAGGAGACTGGCTCCTGCTTGGGTGTGTCCAGCACTGGCCTCTAGGGGGAGCTGATAGGCCAGGTTGTTCAGAGGAAGTGGAGGAAGCAGTCTCAGCCTTGGCGGGGACCTCAGCATGCCTACGTGAGCTCTCATACCGCTTAACAAGCCCCCTCAAAGAAGGACCAGCAGTGCTCGTTCAGGCCTTATTTAGTTGAACAAACACCTGTTTTGTCGATTTAATCGAATGAACTTTTCCCTCTCTCCTGGGGGTGCCGTTTAAACGTGTGGTGTGCTGGTTTTTGGAGTTCTGGCTTAGTACTCAGACGCCCTTCCTCCTGGGGCAGCACAGAGCTCCTCCCTTCCCTTTCTGCGCAACTGCCCTTCAGATGTGTCACCGACCGCCTCGTGTGAACGCCTTGTAGAATCTGTCACACTGGGCAGGTTCGAAACCGTACACTGTGCCAGGCACCCGCCTCATAGCCTCAGCAAACGAGACTGGTTCTGCTTGCCATTTTGGTTGTGAGGAAAGTAGGGTCCCTAGAAGGGAAGCAGCAGAAACAGCACAGCCTGGCCCTGGTGATCCTGGAACCCACGCACAGAAAAATCTCCATGGCATGTGAAGCCAGCTGCTGTGAGGACAGCCGGCCTGGCCTGGGCTCCCTCCCTGATGCACGTGCGAGAAGACATCCACCTCAGCTCCAGCACAGCTCCTGTGTCTGTCTGAAGCCATGGGCCAACAGGTGTTTCAGCCTTCCTCTGGGAGCGCCGGGAGGGTCAGGCCTCAGGCTGGTTAACCACATCATCTTCAGTGGCTCTCACTGTATTTGATAGTTAACATAGTTCTTATCCTTGTTCTTCTAGAGTCAAGTGTGAGAAGCACTGTTACGGTGATGACTGCAGTCTGCTCCACCTTTCCAGTGGGACCAGGAATGAATGCCTCAGTATTTTGAGTAGATTCAGTAGACAGCTTATATCCAGAGCAAGCCAGAGGGTTAATACACCTTTAAGCAATGAGGCGTTTCTTTCACTTCATCACCAAGTGGTAAAGCTCTGGTCTCTGCCAACGGCCTCACTCCCAACCTCAACATTCACACCCCCGGCGTGGCACAACCCACATCCATGCTCCACATGACACGTTAGGCTGGGATCAGCTATCAAGGGGTAAGGGCCATGCCTTTTAGTAAGTGCCCAGAGACTGAGCTGGACTTACTTGGTTAAGACTGCCTCAGAGCAATCCCATGGACAGGAATTCAGAAATGATTATGGAGCCGTTCCCTGTTGGCCACGGGAAGCAGCCAAGGCCTGTGGTGAAAATAAAGCTCGCCAGCTAAGCGATTAAGGGGACTCCAACATGACTGATGCTAGTCACCTCTCTGATTGTACCAGGAGGAAGCCAGAGGCTGTGGAGATCAAACTCCCCGTCCTGCTTTCTGGTGTAGGCTCCCCAGTAAGAACAGACTGGAGATAACTAGTTGCTCCTTCAATTATGCCTCACCCTGATCCTTCTGAAAAATACTTACAACTAGCTCCCAAGACTCTTTTTTTTTTTTTTTCCCCCCCTCGGTACGCGGGCCTCTCACTGTTGTGGCCTCTCCCGTTGCGGAGCACAGGCTCCAGACGCTCAGGCTCAGCGGCCATGGCTCACGGACCGGGGCACAAACCCGGGTCCCCTGCATCAGCAGGCGGACTCTCAACCACTGCGCCGCCAGGGAAGCCCTCCCAAGACTCTTGTATGACAACACTCTTCTCTTCCAGCTGCTTTTAGGCCACCCCCTCACCCCCAGCATGATTTCCAACAAGATACCATTATCTATCCACGGCTGAAGTTCACAGTCACTGGATGCTCTGCAGCAAATAAGTCTGGTTAGGAGCTCCCCTGTGGCGACAATCATGATAGTGATAATGGTATGCTGAGGACTTACATAAGGCCTCAAGAGAAGACCTGACTGACTATCTCCACCCTTTACCGCAGGTATTTAAAAGGAGGGTAATAGAAGTACGTCTCTTAAGCAACCCCCAAATCCTGGCCAGAACTATTACTGGGGGAGGATCTCACTGTGAAAGATTTATTGCATTTTATGGCTCCAAATCCTTTACTTCTGTCGACAGCCAAACACTCTGACGTGTGGCTTTTCGGTTCATCTCACAGAAGAGGCAGGACCTGTTTCCCGATCTCCTTCAATCTGGGCTGGCCTTGTGACTTTCTTGGCCTCAAAGAATGCCATGGAAATGATGACATGCCAGTTCTGAGCCTAAGCCTCAAGGAGCCTTGTCCACGTGTTCTTCTTGCATCTTTGTTGCAGCCATGAGAACAAGTTTGGGCTATCCAGCTGGAAGATCAGAGGCATGTGCAACAGACCTGAATTGCCTCAGCTGCCTGGCCAAAGCCAGTCTTGATCAGCTGACAGCAGTGAGACTGGCCAAGGTCGACAGAACCATCTGCCTGGATATGTGAGCAGTAACTGCTTCTTGTTGTATGCCACTGAGGCTCTGAGAGCTGTGCGTTACACAGCATTATAGTTGCCATAAATAACTGACACGACAACTTAGGAATGAGAGAATGATGCACCCCTTGAAGAATTATTAGAAGCAACTTTCACCTTCAAATAAAATGAGTCCCTGTAGATTGCTTCTTCACTTGCACTGATTACCCCACGGTGAATATCCTTCACTGGTCTTCAACTCTAAATGCATTTAAATCTTGTTAGAAGCCAGAGAATGAGCAGGAGAAGTAAAAAGTCATTCTTCATTCGGCATCCAATGAACAGAGGTGGGGCAGCAAAGACAAGAAAAGTGACACCTATCTACATTTCCATAGACTTTGGATAATATGGGACTTCCCTACCCAGATGGGGTGGGATGTTTGTAGTAGTTAGTATTTCTTATTTTGGCATCTACATGTAGAGGCCGGCATATGTACAGATCACTGAAAAGTCATCCATGTAAGACTTATTGGTGGGTAGTGGCAGTGCCTGTCAAGGAAGGCCACAGGGGCCCATTGGACCAGGAACCAACCTGAAGGATCTCCCTGCCTATAAAGGCACCTAGTGCATGTCCATAGCTCCGGGGTCAGAGACCGAATTGAGATGAGTAAGAAGAGGGAGAAGAAATCAGTGTTTCATGGGAAAGGGGGCAACTTGTTTATATCCTCTACCATCTATAAATTAATCTCTGAGAGACAAGACTCACTTTCAGAAAGTACACTTGCTGACGCTGATTGATGGCAGGCCTTGGATGACCAAAGAATACTAATGAAGTTCCTCCATAAGCCTCACTCAGTCACTGTCAGAATATATGAACAAATGTGTAACCAAATAGTCAGAAGTTTGGTGTCTATCTTAAAAGCCCTGCTGTATGTTTCTAGTCTGTGTAATATTTTAAAAGGTAGAACAGAGTACTTCTACTTATCTTCATGTGTCAGAGTTTCGGGACCCCCATCTCAGGAGGTCAATAATCCTGCAATTGCGAGAGCACAGCAGACTTGGATTCATTAATTTGCTTTGCCAGATTCTTATCTGTGCTTCTGATGCACACTGAAATGAGAGAAGCTAAGCACTGCCACTGTCTCTCAGACCTTGGCATGAGTGTCTAGATGACCACTGTCCTGGCTCTGTAAAGGGAAACCATTGTATGCCTCTGCCTGATGGCAGAAGAACAACACAGAGCTGGAATTCAGACGCAGCAGCTGAGAGGTGGCAACACGGCATACCCGCTCTTTCATGCCTCACAGGGGTTTTGGGCGGAGACCGTGAACTGGGGTTTTGGGAGGAGACCGGGATTTTTCAAAGGAGCATTCTGAGGGAGTGAGCCAACACAAAGAGACACTCAGTGGCATTAACATAAATAAAGATTTCTTTCTAAGCGTAATGTGTGGGTCATTTTTTCTTACAGGACTGCTGTGATTCAAGTGAAGTCCTCTGACCAAATTCTAAAACCCAACTCTGGATGAATACAGGATTTACAAACACTTGATATTATTATACAAGCTGTAGAAAGAGAGAGTTGCCACTAGACAGTAACAGCTGTAAAAAATTCAGTTTTTAAATTGGGGAGCAAAATTCCACAGGGAGCAGCTTAACTGTAAGGCTTAGTCACTGGAAACTGCAAACAAACAAAGAAAACCCCACAAAGATTAGAGAGTTACAGACACTTAGGAGTCCCATCAGCAGGTACTTGTGGTTGAGATAAGGGGAAGTCCACTTATAATACTCCTTCCCTTGAGCAGTGGTTCTCAAAAGCGTGGTCTCCAGGCCAGCAGCAACAGCATCACCTGGGAACTTGCTGGAAATGCCAATTTATGGGCCTCTTCCAAGACATACTGCCTCAGAAACTCTCGGTAGGGCCCAGCAATGTGTCGTCACCATCCGTCCTGGAGATTCTGATGCATGCTCAAGTTTGAGAAATACAAGTTTATAAGATGCAATCTGCCTTTCAAGATACACAAGAAAGGGCTTTCCTTCCCAAAGAGATTTAGTCCTTAGTACCCAAAGGCATCTATGCAGTGGATTACCTTCTCTCCTATGCATCTAGGATGGTACTAGTACTTATCATTCTTGGGAAAACTAAGAAAGAGCCATTCAAATAGTTTCCTGTGTTCTGTGACTGATTCTCCAATGACAGTAACCTTGCTGTCGACACATCAGCTGCTAAGCCCTTTGGTTACAGCAGCATCACTTCCTGGAAGCAATTTCTATATCAATAAAGAAAATCTAAGTTATGCTGTGGTCACAAACCACAGCCTAACTTCCCTAACTCAATGTAATAAAGGTTTATTGCATTGTACATAACACACCTGTAACACAGGTCGGCAGTGGAACCCTATTCCATGCAGTCCCTTGGGGAGCCAGGATGACTTCCATCTCAACACTTGGTTCCGTGATCACCATGAAGGGGGAAGAGGACCTAGTGAACTGCACACTGGCTTTGAAAGCTCCCATCTGGAATGGACACATGTCATGTCACTTCCACTAGTGTTTCATAGGCAAAGCAAGTCACATGGTCAAGCCTAACTTCAAAAGTGGACGGGCAGTACCCAGAAAAACAACTGGAGGATCTGAAAACAACCTGAATGACTCCTATTCCAGGTTATGCTTGGGCCACAATACTCGTCGTGTGCAAAGCTGTGTATTTACATTAAAGAACTGGCAGGGCCGAGAGCTCTCGGTCTCACATTCACTCTCTCTTTGTTCCTACTGACCTTCAGATCAACAAAACTGACATCTTTTCCACAAACGTTTTCATTTTTTAAAATGAAAAAATATTGAAGTTAAAATACCCATGGGCAAGTGCACAGATCATGAGTATACAGCCTGATAAATGATCATAACAGGGCAGCTACGTCAAGGCTAGGAGAGGGATTGCTGTCAGGGGTGCCCAGCCCCGCTCAGGCTCCCTCCCAGGCATCTCCTTCCCTGTTCCTAATGGGAACCCTCCCCTGACTTCCAACACTCACTCATTTCACACTCACTCATTCAACTAGGATTTATCAGCCAGGGACTGGAACTTCTCAGCCCTGGCAGGTGTTACAAACGATCTTACTAAGCTTCCTGTCAGGGGGCTGGCTCTTCTGGGGTGCCTTGGGGGGTGAACTCTCTGAACTCTCAGGGACTCACTCTAATTAATGAGTATTGTCTTTATTATCTGTTTATTTAAGCACATTCAGTATTTCGTAACAGAGCAGATGGAATCAGGGCCGGAATCTCTGCTGCCTGACACGTGAAAAATAAGTGGCCCGCCCTGCTGGCATGGGGTTCCCGACAGTCACCCTTTCCAGCGTTGAGCTGCCTGATACCACTGGGCAAAGCAGCTCCCGCCCACCTGCAGTTCAGGTGTTTTCTCTTCTTCCCCATCATGCAGCCTCACCCTTCCAAGTAGCTCTAGGGCTGGGCTAAGTGGATCTTTCTGGGTTAGGGAATGGGGAACAAGTGTGAAATTTATTTTGTCCAAGATACAAGATTGCCATTTGGTCTTAGGAATATTTCTTACGCAGCTTCCACTATCTGAAAATTAGGGAGATTTTTTCCATTCCCTTGCCTGTGAAATCATCAAAGGTCTTAATGGAGAGGCAGTGGGGCAGCTGGTTTCCTAAATGCCAGCTCTTCCCCCAAATGTCCTCAAAATCCTCAAAATCAGACATATCTGTACAAGCATGCACCCGTAAAACATGGTACTTTGCTTTCCAGCTTCTCTACCAAAGCCAGAATTCGGGCCCCCAGGTATCTCAGGGACACCAATACAAGTGCTGACTAACCCCACCTTTCACCCTTAAAGAGCTGATGTGACCTCCCAACTCCTCCCCATGGGAAAGAGCCATGACTCTGTGGGGGAGGGAGGGCAAGTGTGTGTAAGCTCGGGAACACTGTGACCAGCGGTTCAGCGACGTCCCTTTGCGGTGATCGTCTTTAACAGAATGTCCTTTAAATATATTTTTATGATCAGTTGGCTTCTAAATTACAGCCATGCTGAGTAAGTACAGAGTAAACATATGATTAGTAATTTCCTTATGGCAGAAAGTAGCCCCAAATAGTCTCCGGCTAAGGCTCAGGGCTCAAAAAGAATTGTGCTTTCAGTAAAAAAGAAAACAGAAAATGGTCCTTATTCCAAAGCCAAAGCAACAGGCCATGACCTTCTTCCTGTGCGGTAATAGTCTTGCTTCACGAGGAAGTGGGAAAGGAAAAGATTAACTTAGGAAAATACTCCAAGAACCGGCTGCCTGCTTAACTGCTGTCACTCACGTACGGAGCCGCCCACTCCTCCTTCTGTCCCGTAAACACAGAAAATGGATCCAGGGCAGCCCTGACTCCTGGCCTTCTGCAAATGACCACTCCAGGAGATGCAGAAACGTCACTGAACATGGAAAAATGCCACACAAAGACTATACACACGCAAAGATAAATGATTAAATGTCATGATTCCTCTTTCATCGTAGCTCTCCCCACCCCACCTAACTTGTTTGGAAAAGAACATAGGAATGGCATCTCGTAATTCAGGAATAATGACATTCTCTGTGTGGACCAAAGGCCACATTAAGAAACACCCAGGATGCTTGTTAACAATGCAGATTCCCAGACCTTAAGAATCAGAATCCTCAGGGTGGGGCTGAGAATTTGCATTTTCAGCAGCTCCCTCAGGAAATTCTTACCCATGCTGTGAAGAGTATTGCTCACACAAAAGCCTCACAAAAACAAAACTACCCCTACTTGAAGCAGGCTCCGCGCACCCCGAAAGAACTCATTAGAAACGTCATTTCCTTTGAGGGAAAAAATAGCAGCTTTCTTACCTGATTCTATCTGCAAGGGCTGTTACGCCTCCGCAGTATTTCAGTATTACAAACGTCTGGGATAACACTGTTCTTCTCATTAGCGTATTGACAGCTTACAGGTAAGAACCCAACACTTCATGTATTTGGGGGACTACTGCCAAGAGCAAGGCCTCCTCCCCCAGGGTAAATACAGGATTTAGTCCATTTAGTCATAATGGTAGCAGGACAAGTGGTCAGTTTTACTTTCTTTAACACTGAAGTCTCAAGGTTCCCACTGCTCTATTCCTTTTGTCTCGGGGAGGATTCTGGCCTTCAGCTTCCAAATTTCCAGGGCAAGGGTGTCTGGGGAATTGGCTCTCTGTCACTTAAAGGTTTAGCCTTCTCTTCACTTAAGCTGGAAAATAAACTCAGGAGTCTCCAGCCCTATGCCAGCCTCACTTGGGGACCTTGCCCAAGCCTCCTACCACAAATCCCTTTAAGGACTTGTGCCTCAATAGATCACAGCTGTACCGATGGGGAGAGTCAGACTGGTTTTTATAGTGTGCCAAGATCCCAAGATAAAAAGCATTCTAAGTGCCCAGAGTTAGCAGAGCAAACAAGGCACAAGCCAGCATGTGCTATCCAGAAGTTAGCTCCTTAAATTCCTCATTCCACAATAAAACAAGCACTTATTTTCTTTTGCAAAACTTAGCACAAGAGATCCGAAATGCACCACGCAGATGTAGGAATTCATTTTCTCATGCACGGATGATATGAATGCCTTCTTTTCTCAAATGGAACAAAGAAAATTCCCAGGACTGCAAACCACCTGAGATACAGCCCTCCTTGCTGAAAAGGCGTGCATTTCGTTAAGGGGCAGAAAACTCACAGCCCCACTTTTCTTCAAACACAAACTCTTCTGCTTTAATTTATTGTGCTATTTCAGGTCTGAAGGAACTTGGGTTTGCATAACTATCTGAATTGAAATTTTAGCCCAGATCCCAGAACTAGCAGATCTGCTCTGGGAGGGAAAG
>NW_006793764.1:1583196-1584177 GCF_000442215.2 Lipotes vexillifer
AGAGACACTCATGACTCCAGGTAGCTGTGACCTCACTTTGATGGGTCATGAAGGAGGACGGTCCCTCTGCCCCAGAGGCCCTGGAACCATATTGGGAGAGCATCTGTTACCACCCAAGGTTGGCCTGAACTGCCAGCACTCTTTTCACAGTTCCAGGTTCTCTAAAGATGCAAACCTCTGAGCCCATGAAACAGGAGTTCCTGAGCCAGCACTGTGATGACACACCTGTTGGAAAAATCTATTCTCTGGCCTCTTTCTCAAACTCAATAATGAGTGAATAAATGGAAGAAGGAAGGAGAGGAAGAAAGGAAAGAGAGGCTTAAGAAAAGCCTCAGTGATATTTCTCCAATGCACCTGGCTCTCACAAACGGCCCAGGTTAAAGTTCACCACCAGCAACTGTGCCAAAACACCTGGTTTGCATTTTGGCTGCCATGCTTCTTCATTTTAAATGAGAAGGAATCAATCCCCTTTACTTTTTTTTTTTGCGGTACGTGGGCCTCTCACTGCTGTGGCCTCTCCCGTTGCGGGGCACAGCCTCCGGACGCGCAGGCTCAGCGGCCATGGCTCACAGGCCCAGCCGCTCCGCGGCATGTGGGATCTTCCCGGACCGGGGCACGAACCCATGTCGCCTGCATTGGCAGGCGGACTCTCAACCACTGCACCACCAGGGAAGCCCCCCTTTACTTTTTAAAAAGGACTTGAAAACAGGTGCTGTTGGGCCAACGGCACGCTGAAATAAAAAAGTCTCTCTGGGGGCTTCCCTGGTGGCGCAGTGGTTGACAGTCCGCCTGCCAATGCAGGCGACACGGGTTCGTGCTCCGGTCCAGGAAGATCCCACATGCCGCGGAGCGGCTGGGCCCGTGAGCCATGGCCGCTGAGCCTGCGCGTCCGGAGGCTGTGCCCCGCAACGGGAGAGGCCACAGCAGTGAGAGGCCCGCGTACCGCAAAAAAAAAAAAAAAAAAAAAAAAAAAAAAAAAAA
>NW_006793764.1:1584187-1605475 GCF_000442215.2 Lipotes vexillifer
AAAAAAAAAAAACAAAGAAAAAAAAGTCTCTCCGGGAGTGTGGTGGGATAAATGGGAGATTGGGATTGACACATATACACTACTATGTATAAACTAGATAACTAATGAGAACCTACTGTATAGCACAGGGAACTCTACTTAATGCCCTGTGGTAACCTAAATGGGAAGGAAATCTAAAAAAGAGGGGATATCTGTATACATATAACTGATTCACTTTGCTGTACAGCAGAAACTAACACAATACTATAAAGCAACTATACTCCAATAAAAATTAATTTTAAAAAAAAGTCTGTCTGGCTTCATCTTTCCTTTCTCATCACTTCCGGTTTCAACCAGTCACCCAGCAGCTGCCCCCAAATTAGAGTCAAGGACCAGTGCTTCTGCACCTGAGAAGAGTTAGCTCAGGAGTTAACTTGGAGGTTACCTGTCTGATGAACTGTTTGCCTAATTAGGTCTTAAATTTCAGACTCCTGACGTGCAACCTGAGTAATGAGCAGAGCTGGAAACGGAGTAGTTCTCTCAGAAGACATCTCCTCTTGTCGGAGCCCTGGACCAGTGGACTGGGCACTCACCCTACCCATGCGCTCCATCCATCAGCTTTTGCTGCCACTGCTGTAAGTCAATAGGATCGGGGCAGACGGCTGTCAGAGATGAAGCAGGGACAAGCAAAAGAGCTTAATGAAATTTTATTTTGAAAATATGGCAAGAGTCTAAGGCACTTCAAACATTTAAATACATACAAGACCAAAGCAAATGTGGCGTGGGATAAAAGAATCCATAAATATGTGGAGAACTATACTATGCTTCTCTAGAGGCAAATATATAGCCAATTTCTCTAACACAATTCAAATTTTATCATTAGATACAGAGTTGTGCGATTATTAATAAAAATATGGTAATGTTACATGTCGTTCTTCAGGTCTTTAATTACTATGGAATATAAAAGTTGAAAATACTGCATCAATTTTATATAGATACCCTTTACATAAAATATCATGTAATGGCATCCACCTAGATAAAACCAACTGAAAAGACTTCCTTTTGTTAAGTTTTAAACTTTTTGAGAGTTTCAACTTTTATTTTTAAACCAGAAACCAGCCCCGGCCCAATTCACCAATGATCAAAGTCATCTCAACTTCCTTACTTTAAAATAATAAAGACAAAAGAAAAATCAACAAAACCATCCTGGAATGGAATTTTCAAAGAGATTTCCAATGGTTCCACGTTTGGTAAATATAAATACTTGTGGGAAAGTTTAAAAACACCATTCCAGTGAGAACCTGATACTTCTCAGCACTGGTAGGGGGTGGAGAGAAGGAACAGAAGTTGCCCACTCAGATCAGGTGACTATTTCCTACAACTGTACATAACGGAGCAGAGACTCAACAGCAAGTGTGCCCTACACAGACGGAAGATGGCCAGAAGGGAGGCGTGTGTGCCTGGCCAGCAATCTCCTGCTGGCTCAGCTTCCACTGTGGCAGCTCCAGCCTTCAGCCCTTGGCTTTATGCGTTCTGTTTGCTGGTGAGCTCAGGCACAAAATACATTCAGTATCTGTCAGCCCAACAGGAACAATTAGCAGCTTAGTGGTGGCATGTAAATGGACGGTATTTGCACATAATCAATCAAATGAACCTCGGTGGGTGGGACCAGGAGATGTCTTCCTTCCAAGCCTAGGGGTGCCCTAGAGACCAGGAAAGGAAAAAAACTGGGGGTTAATTAGTGACCTCAGGTAGATGTGTCCTCTGTGACACAGGAACTCTGTCAGCCACAGCTGAGCACCACCTATAAGCCAGAGCGAGGAGAGCTGGAACACAGCACACAGTCCACTAGCGGGCGCAGCTCTGGGGCCAGCGGGCTCGGCAGTGCCACATCCAGCTGTCCTGGGAAGTCAACTTCCCTCTCAGAGTGAGCTCTGGGACCACAGGCTGCAGCTCCCTTTCTGCTTTAAGAAAAATGCCAGGACGGCGATATGTATTTATGGGCTCAAGATGTGCCATTTGGATAATTCTGTCCAGAATAAACTCTTCCTGTGAGGGCGTGAGGACAAGCAGGCATCCAGCCTGTGCTGTGCTAACCATTAGCACTCCTGGCCTTCTGGGTGGGGCAAAATTGATGAATTCTTCAGTTCTGGACTAAAACCTTGATTTTCAGAATCCCTATAAAACCTGTATCTCCTGTCAACTCCCCGAGGAAGGGAGCCCACTAGTCTGGTGGCTTTTAGCCTGTTTACAAATGCCAAGTGCACAACACTGACCGGAGACTGGGCTTTCGCGAAGTTGACGTGGGCATACAGCAGAACGGCGATGTCCTTGTGTCCTGCCTCCAGGGCTATTGAGAGCGCGGTGCTCCCATCCTTAAGAGGAGATGAAAAGAACAAGCTAGGTTGGATTTCTCAAACTTCCAGGTAGCCCAAAGGGTAACAACACAAAACTCTTTCAATTAGATAAGGTTCCCCAATCTAGCCATCTGTTCAGTCTTTTAGAAAACTTTTCTGGACCTCTAGGTGCTAGCCCTGAAGGATACAAGGATGACAGAGTCACAGCTCCCTACCCTGCCCTCAGACAAGAATCACCCCATTATTGCCTTTGTTGTTGCCTCATGGTACTTAGTGCATAGGCCTGCACACCATGGAGACTCAACAAAAGCAGGCTGCCCACCAGCAGGGGGCAGGAGGTGAAGGTAGGGGGTAGAAACATAATGTAGTGTTTGTTTTTTTTTTTCCTTATAATTACAAACGAACGGTCAAGTAGCGTGGTGTCTGTTTTGACGCCCTGCAATCTGCCAAGGATCTCTTAACTTTCCTCTTGCGGAGGGAGCTGATCCTACAGCCCTAGCCACCCCTGCAGAATGCTCCGAGTCACATCTACATGTAAGCACCACATCCTGCTGCCTTGCAGAAATGTATCTTATGGAAATACGAGGGGAAACACTAAATATGGGAAAGAAAAATGTTCAGTTAAATGTTTGCTTTCCATTAAGATGCAGGAACTTAGATGGATATAAAGATGCATCAGGACAAAAACAGCATTCTGGACATCAACTCTACCTCGATCAAAAGTAGTAACAATAAAAAGACAAAAAACAGCACAACTTATTTTCTGTCTAGTCTTGGAATAAGGATGCCCTTCTGGTCACCAGCAGCAGGAAACAATCTGTGTGTGGTTTGAACCTTATGGTCCTCCGTCCCACTCTGAATTCTGGGAGTTACTTTTCTTCTGGAGGCCAGCTGGATGCCCTCCCGTTCCTTTAAGGATAAGGAAGTAGACAACGGGCAGAGGGAACCAGGATTTCTGGAAGTTACTGTGGCGCAATGGCCTCTTATTATTAGATCTACCAGCTGTTCTTTGCTAAGAGTAGAAGTAAAAGCAAACAAACAAAAACAAGGCACACGAAACACAGACTGTTCTTAAGGAAAGAGAAGTTGGAAACTGGCCCTCTGCTGCAGCGGAAGTAAAGGGAATCTGGTGCAACCGCAGCTCACGTGCTCCTGGGGAGGTCACTGCAACTGCAGAAACCAGTCAGTCTTTCCTGCCAGTAAATACCTGCACTGATTTGCTCTTCCTGTTGGCATGAGCCCACGAGGATATCAAGTTTAGTGCAAAGGGGGATGTTTTCCCTCTAGCCTTTTTAGTGTTTGGGGCTGATGGAAGCTCTGGTCCAAACCTGTGCTCCACAGAGATAAACTTTCAAAAACAGAAGCAACCCAGCCAGACCTCTGGGACCTTTGGACCTTTGAACCATGTCGCCACCTAAATGTTAGCTCCTGTGCTGTGACCTATCGGTACTCCTCCCCTTTGGTCTGGAGACATCCAGAGCAGCAGGTTTCCTTGGAATGTTTTCCAGTCAAGGGGTTATCTGGGAATGGGACAGCTTGGGAACGGGAAGAGGAAGGAGATGAGAGTGACGATGATGGGAACAGCCCAAGGAGGAGTGCGAAGATGGGCTGAAAAGAAGCCAAGATGGTCCGGATTCCCTAGCTGATAAAATGTCACAAATTATTTACTCTGATGGGCCCTGGTGAAGGGTTTCCAAATGGACCGGGGGCCTGGTCCTCTCTTCGTAGTGTACCCATTAGTTGCCTACACTGCCTACTACGTTTGATTCTGTATTGTAAATCTGTTTATTCCACTTCAGTATACTGGTCCTCGTACATGCCCATCACCTTCTTCCTTTTATAAATGTTTGGGGTGAGGCCTATTTATCTTTCTGCCTTTGGCTTTAGTTAATGGGAGTATTAGTTTGCAAACAGTAAATGCTGCCACGCTAGGCCGTGAAGGGAAGTGGCCTGGATGGCAACGCAAATCCCTGAGGAGAATAAAGGAGGATTTGTTCTCTCCTCTGGTCAAGCAACACTCACAGAACCACCCCCCTGCCCCCACAGCTGTGTCCAGGCCAGGGGCCTGCAGGACCATTGGAGACAGCTTACATTGTCCTCCAGGTGGCCATTGCAGCCTGGCTGGGCCAGCAGGAGCTTGACAATCTCCACGTGCCCGTGCTCGCTGGCACACATCAGGGCGGTGGAGCCCTCGTCGTCCTGAATGTTGACGTCAGCCCCACAGGCCAGCAGGCCCTTCACCATGTCTATCCGCCCATGACTGACGGCCAGCATGAGGGCTGTTTGTCCTGCCTGTGGGAAGAAATGACAGCGGACTTCAGAAGCACATGCTGGGCTGGCAGCGTGTGACCTGCAGTGGGGCTGTGCTGGGGGAAGGGGAGGAGGGAGCGTGATGACAGGGGGAAACGTGGACATGGAATTACTTGGGGCCTAGTGGTGGAAAGGCATTGGAAAAACTAGTTTCTCGTGAGCTATGAGCTAATAATAAGTAAGACCATAAAGTAATGAGTTAATTTTTCCCTTTAGCTTGGAGGATCTGTCTTATGACAGCTAGGAGCTGGAAAGTGCAGAAGATGGTCACAAGGCAACTGTGAACACATCTGGATGAGAGGTGTTCTGTGCCGGGCCTGAAGATGCTATAACATGGAGACAGTCAGGAAACAGTGGTCACCAGGTACATGGTGGGGATCACTAGTCACTTACAGGCAGGCTGACCCATGGTCCACATGCACACTACTCCAGAGAGAACGCAAGGTAATGGAGGGAGAAGTTTCCAATGTGAAGTTAAGCCAGTGTTTCCTCGGTGTGTTTGGTCCTAAGGACCACCGGGCAGCCACATGGGCTGTGCTGAGTGGCAAGAGCATGGCAGGGGCACCCAGGCAGGTCAGAGCTGCATCAGCCAGCACAAACCCTGGAAGCAAGTGCGTTCACCTGGCTGGCTTTGGCGTTCACATCCCCACAGGCAAAGAGTTCCTCCACAACTCGCATGTCCTTCTCTGCTTCCACAGCGGCAAGGGCTGCCAGCATGATGGGGGTATACCCCGCCTTGTTCTGGTGATCCACGTTACATACATCTGCAAAGACACGAGTCTCTTTAGGGAGGAGCCATCTCCTAAAAGTGTCAGTTGTCCCCATGAACTAAAGGGATGGAGTTTAGAAAAGCCCAGTGAAATGGCCTTAGGTAGTCAAAGTCCTGGAGTGACTCAGAAGGAAATGTGAGAGATGTTTCATACCAAACCAAAGGAAAAAATTTTTTTCTATTTCATGACAAATGACAGCAAGCTCTCACAGCACCTCTTGTTTGCAACTGGTGGTTGAACTGCAACAGCCTGGAGGTCTGGGAGGCTGTTCTAAGTAATGGTTGCTTCGAAGAATAAACAATAACGTGGGATCTAGATACTAATCTGCGTCTAGAAAATCACCATTCTGGAGTGAAGAAGGCGGTGAGAGCTACAAGGGACAGAAGGATTTGTAAACGCTCACATAGGGAACACTGAATATGGCATTCCCCACTCATAAACCTCTGTTCACTCTGAGACCCTGAGTTTGCTGCTCTGACTCGTTTGGGGCCCTTGGAAGCAGAATTCCAATCACAAGACACCCAGCTCTAGGAATCGTGGTCTGACAGCAACTGCAGTTAAGTCCCTTAGAGACTGTCAGGGACTCCCAGATCCAATAACCCAGACCTTTTCTAGTCCTATAATTCTTAAGGAGCCTTCAGGGCCTAAATTATCCTCCAGGCCTTGTAAAATTCCTTCAGCACTTTCTAATAAAATGAAAGGAATGGAGAGTGCAGGAAAGAAGCTTTTTATGTGTGACCAGATATAATTAAAATGCTTAGGGTGTTTCCATCATTGGGAGTGAGAAGAGAAGGTACCGTGAAAACGTTCTTGAGTTCTAAAACAGCAGCATACTAGGGACATAAGGGCATTTACAGTAATGCATTTTTTTCTTCTTCTTTTTTTGCGGTACACGGGCCTCTCACTGCTGTGGCCTCTCCCGTTGCAGAGCACAGGCTCCGGACACACAGGCCCAGCCACTCCACGGTATGTGGGATCCTCCCGGACTGGGTCACGAACCCGTGTCCCCTGCATCAGCAGGCGGACTCTCAACCACTGCGCCACCAGGGAAGCCCAATAGTAGTTCTCCCGTTGACAGGCTCCGGACACACAGGCCCAGCCACTCCACGGTATGTGGGATCCTCCCGGACTGGGTCACGAACCCGTGTCCCCTGCATCAGCAGGCGGACTCTCAACCACTGCGCCACCAGGGAAGCCCAATAGTAGTGCGTATTTTTTAACATAGAAAAGGAAAAAGAAAAGAAAAAAGTTGTCTGATGGAGAAGCGGGTGAGCAGACATGGTCTTTGAGGCTCCTCAGTTTCTTTGGCGTTCGCCTCTTCTCTGTTGCTGCTAGTATCCTAGATTCACAAACATGCTTTACGAAGCCACAATCTCAGTCTATAATGGTGAGCAGTAAAAAGTGAAGTAAATCCAGAAAAGCGATTAACCAAAGCCATCCAACAATGGAATTAAAATAGTTTAATTTACCAAAATATCTTGTCCATGCAAATCTTCTAACGGTGGATTAAACTGTTACTTTCAGGGGCAATCCTGAAATCTTGTTCTTAGCTTTCCTGGATATCATCCACTTCTCTGTTTAAACAGTAACTCTGGCTGACAGTATCACCAGCTCTGTTTATAGTCTGGCAAGTCTGAAAGGAAAGAGGCTTGGAATTCCTTCCTTTAAGCTGGGAACAGTTTTATCCTAACATGGCCCCTAAACTGGGGACAAGCAAACTTAGAAGAGAAAAAAAAGATAAATCTGTTTGGTTTCTTCTGTGCCTTAATCCAACATCCCCAAAACAGAGGAGAAAAAAATTGGACAGTTGGGTCAAGAAGCAGAATGGGAAAATTGGACAACTGTACTGCATATTCTAAATCAGATGTTCACATTGTGTTCTCATTAATTAGACTGAGGTACTGTGAATTCTGTAACAGTTATACTAGAAGTAAAAATATGTATTTCAAAAATAAATAAAAGTGATTTAGAGACTCAATGTATCACAGGGCTGTTCCATTTGAACAAAAAGTTGAAAGCTCACTATGTCGCAAGGGGACCCTTCTATGTGCCACCCCCTCACTCCATGTTTAATACATCCACTGGCTATATTCTGGAATGGTAAATTCTAATTACAGACAAAAATTTTCACTGCTCTCGTTACTATGGTTCAGATGTAAGAATAAAATTTTCTTTTCTCTATGCTGATTCCCCAGGAACAGGGTGTATTTTGGCGGGAATGGTGTTGATTCTACCACAATCTGTTACAGTGGCTTTGCTTGGCTCCCATCTTGACTAACTGCACAGCTCTACAAGGCGGCTGGAGAGGGGTCATGGAACAAGGACAAAGAGAGCAGCTCACAAACACTAAAGCTTTGACTCTGGCCCCAGGTGCAGCATTCTGCCTCTTGAGAGTGAACCCACCAAGCCTGCATGATTCAGCTCAGACAGAAACATGAGTCATGTGTGTTACCAGG
Source organism: Lipotes vexillifer (assembly GCF_000442215.2). Taxonomy (NCBI): domain Eukaryota; kingdom Metazoa; phylum Chordata; class Mammalia; order Artiodactyla; family Lipotidae; genus Lipotes; species Lipotes vexillifer. The sequence goes on from NW_006793764.1 coordinate 1,592,060, forward strand.
GATACAACTCATCTGAACACAGCTAAACTGCAGCAAGAACATCCTCAACACCTCCTTTCAAAACAGATCTAGAGTCTGTGTCACCCCGTTTTGTTTAAACCTCAAGCCTCCCATGAATGACTCAAGAACGATTCTTGCCACATCACAGGGGAAAGCAATGAAAAGGCTTTTTAGGATGGTCACAGAACTGGGGAGTGGATCAACCAGCTCCTTCTAAATGAGCCACAGCCCGAGTGTATTAGAGAAGAGACAGACCAACGTACCAGCGTCCAAGAGCAGCTTCACAATCTCGAAGTTGGAGTGGGACACACTGTAATGGAGGGCGGTGTTGCCGTTCCCGTCTGCCATGTTGATGATATGACGCAGGACGTCTGGGGAGATGGCCTCAAAAGCGGCTATGTAGTCCCCCACCATGGCTGGGATGGCTGACTTCTGACTGGACACGCGGAACCACTCGTGCTGGAGAGTGTTCAGACAGAACCGCTGCCAAAACACCGAGCCATCGGCCATTAGTTCTTCTATTTATAGACATTTCCGAGACCTAGCTGAAAGCCTAAGAAACCAGGCCTTTTATAGTCAAAAGTGTGTGCAAATAGAATTTGCTCTCAAAAAACAACTAATGAAACCCAGAGCTCTCAGAGAGGCCTCAAATTCCAAACTGAAGTATCCTTCCTGATTTTAACACACACACATATTGTAACTTCTACAAAACAGGCCTATAGCACTGTGCAAGAATTATACCACCAAGGTTCAAATTCTGACTCTGCTACTGACGAGCTGTTCGACGCTGGGGAAGATACTTATTCTGTGCCTCAGTTTCCTCATCTGAAAAATGGGGATAATAAAAATACCTTTCTTTCACAGTGTTTGTGATGAGGACAAATGAGGCAACACATGTAAACCACTTAGGCCAGGCTCCATTTATTATTGAACTATTAATATTATGTAGGTATGCTGGCCTTGCAAATGATTTTCATAGTAATCAGGACAGGAGAAATTACTTAACACAATTATGCTGCTTCCTTCCTGTCCAGACCAACTTCAACTCCTTCAGCATCTCCACAGCACTAGGCTGGGAGAGCATAACCATGCAGGCAACCCAATTCCTACTCCATCCCAAATACAAATGTTCAACCACAGAAAGGGAATAAAAAGCAAGTCTGAAACAAATTACTTTTTCCCATTAGGATCATCTGTATCTGGTCATCAGCCCCACTTGCTTTCCCTTAGGCTGTAGACACATGAACGTGGCATTTGTTTCACGGATGATCAAGTCAAACCTGGACATGAAGTTCAATGTAGACTGGGCAGAGCCAGTACTGGAGATGGGGAAAACTACAATGCTTTTTACATGGGCCCTCTTTCATATGAGTTTATCATTCATTGTGCTTTGCTTGTTCTTTAAAAGTTTAAAAATAAATCAAGAAAGATGGAAAGCTTATGTCAAAAGCACCAGAACCCATGTAGTCTTCTTTCTACAGAAAAGGTGGAACTGGGATTACAGAACACACCCATCTCTTTATCTTCCTGCTACTAATTATTCAGGTGTATCCAATTCAATCATAGTTTGGGTCACTGGAGGAAAAGGGTCCTGGCCAGGAAATAATTCACTTAATTTTTCTTTTCTTCTGCTCACTCTTTCACATATTCAGATTTCATTTTTTGGATGCCTCACACAGAAGGAAGGGAAATTATGGCGTCTGGGTGTCGAACTCAGCTATAGTTACATATTCAGTGTCCTGACGTGGTTACATGGCCTTGGCATTGTGATCATTCACATGTCCAAGACTTTTCACAGCACAGCACTTTAAACACTTCTTTACTGAATGAATATCCAATCAACAAAATAATGTAGCAATCCTGGAGTATGTGCCCGACAAAATGCTTGACAATTGGGGCTATAAAAATGTAAAGTCCTCCCTGAGGACCACATAACCTAGTATTTTGGGGAGGTTAAAAGAAAAAGTGTATTAAAGCTATAAAATCTGGGGTCTGAAAAGCACCAGTTTTAAGTTCAGGTTAAACCTAGTGGGAAACATTAACACTGCAGTGACCTTTCCTGGTTTTACTATGACCAAGGCATAGACAGGCACTTAGTCTATACTGATGGGGTTCAACATGTAGACCCATGCCCAGGCCAGGGACTTCGTTTGGTATTTCCTTCTATAAACATCCTTGCCATGCTCCTTTTTCAGCACAGTATCTGAATGTCAAGATTCAGCTGGCTCTGATAAATTTAAGTTTCTATAGCAATATAAACAAATAGGAGAAGATACCATAATTTTTTTAAAAAAAGATGCCATATAGTAAGGTAATATGCTTTAGCTGGGATAAACAAAACGTGGACCAGTACTTGAGACATGTATAATCTAGTCCCAGCATTAACTAGCAGTTGACACTCCAGGCAAGACTCGTAATCTTTAGGGCCTCAGTTAAAGCAGGATGGACCAGAATGGAGTGGCCTCGTAGACACACGCACCCATGTACTTCTCATGCCTCTGCCAGCCATCACCAATTCTTCAGATTCTGTTTGTTGTATGAGGAAGACTATTTGCCTTTCCAGCGTTAGATAACTCCATAAACCCCTTCTAGTCTTAACATTTTGGTTTCATAATTCTATAAACCCGTGAGACCTATGAAACAACTTTCTCACCAGCTGCAGACTTATTTAGCATTAAACTTTCATATTAAATCTACTGCTAATATGCAAAGATTCAAATGCACATTACTATCTAAAATCACATGAGATGCTACACTTTCTCAATGCACTGAATAGAGCTGTCAACCAGAAGGCTGGTCTAACCTATGAAAGAAGCCACACATCTAAATGTCAACAATGCATGGGAGAGCAATACTTGTAAAGGATATCAGATTCACCATTGCCATGGAAACATTTATCTGTCCTATGTTATGCTATTCGTGCTCCCTAAGGCAACCACCGACCTCTTTGCTTCTGAATCTCAAGCTGCGAGAAGATAAGTGCAGTTATTTCTAGGTTTAAAAATAGTGACTGCCTGCATTCCACATCAGAACATAATATGCAGTTTCATAATTGAAAGGAATGCTGAACTCGGCCCAGATAGGTTTCTCTTAAAAACAAAGGCTAACTTAAAAAATTAAAAAATTCTGGGATTCTGCTCCCTAGATCACAAGTTCTGTAAGCAACAGAACACGCAGAAAGCTGACGAATGACTGAAATTAGCCGTCCTTTCCATGTGCAACTATAAGCCTCGCAGATGCTCAGCTCCCAAGCAAAGTACAGGGTGGAGAAAGGAGATCTGAAATCAGGCCTGAGGGAAACGTTCACAGGGTGGTCTGGTGAGCAGGGCAGCAGGATATTCACTCTGCCCACACACACTAGGAATAGTCTGGGGGAAAAGCAGCTCAGGGGCAGGCTAGAGAGGCCTTATCTGTGGTGCCCACTCAGGCACTTTGTACAGACTGGGGACAGTGTCTGTAGGTCAGACTCACCATATCCTTGCTGGTCAAAGCTTTGGGGTCATTTATGTTATTTTTCAGTAAGTTGCATGCAGACAACATCTTTTCACTTAGTTCATATCTAAAAGGGGAAAAAATAAAAGAAAGAGAGCTCATGACTGGCCACAAGAGGAAAGGCATTTTTACCTCAAACTCTATAACCCTTTACAAGACCGGAGGCCCCAAGTCAACCCTGGCAGGTTGTGGTGCCGCTAGTGCTTGCCTGATGGAGTCTAGGCGTCCGAGGACTGACGTTACCATACAGAGCCAAGGCCTCCAGCCAGAGCTCGGATCTTTTCATGAGGGTAGCTTTCGGCTTCACCACTCTGGCCTGTGTGACATTATGGAATAACACTTGGATATTTTTTGCTCCTTCTGTTCTAAATTCTTAAAAATATTTTTACTCTTGAGGGGTTGAAGAGGTCTGAATTACCACCTACCCATTATGCTGACCAGTGGACCACACATCTGAAATCACATTTGGTGACTCAGGAAGTGTTTGTTTAACCCACATGAAAATATAAACTTAAAAGTCAGATGACATATGGTATATAAACTATACCTCAATAAAGCTGTTCAGAAAAAACCAACAGATGTCAAGTTATTGAGCCATTTGAAAATACTTGGAAATATAAACTAAAGACACTTACCTTGTGTTAACGGAGTTAAATATTCATTTGCCAAATTAGAGATAAGTTTTCTGAAATGTTCTAGTTACACTTCACATGGTAAAAAACCATACTGAAATTTCCAACTGTTCTACTCTCTCCTGTTTTATAAGCATCAATTCCATATTTGTTAGGTCTTTAAAATTGATTACACTTTTAGGTACATGTTTCAGCCAACCAGAGTGTTTATTTGATATTTCAGCTGCTGTTTACGACATTCCCAAACCCATTCTTGTAGTGTTCCCAATCACTCAATGAGCAACAAAATATGGGCATGTGACTGATTACATCATCTTTATGGTAAATGTGATCTTTGGCTGAGGCCAAAAACTGTTCCTCTCACACACAGTGATCCTGTAATAACAGTATTGACACCTGTATGAGGATAAATGGCTAATGATAAAATCTGAAACTTTAAAATGTGAAATGTGTTGGTCACAAGAAATTCTAATACACCTTTAAGTATAAGGTGGGTTGTTCAAACAATGGAAGCTTTAGTGGTGCTTAACAATTATGTGGATGGTGACTCCACATGTAATATTAGATAGCAAATAGTTAAAGAAACAAAGGTGCAGAGATATCAAGCCCTTCTCTCTGCTACAATAAGAGATCTAGCAGTTAGCATTTTTGCACTTGTATTTATTAGCATCATGACAAGAGGTACACACCTCTGAGGCACAGGTAAAGTTCAGCCCTCCTTTGGTGAGTGGAAAGACCAAACTCATAGATTCAACTGCACAGTCTCCTCATCGGCCAATCCTACTGCCAAAGTACATCAAACATGGGAAGGGTGAGGGGAGGGGGGGGAGTGTACCACACCTCTCTCTGATTTCCACCTTCTCAGGTTCACATTCTGGAACCTGCATTTCATCTTCCACCCTGCTGGACGTGAGACCTTCCACATTAACTGCGTGGTGGCCTTCTGCCATCCCCCGAGTGTCTTGGTCCTCCTCTTCGTCCTCCACTTCCTCAGGAGGATACTCGAGGACATCACACTCGTCATCTGACTCGGAAGAAGAGCTTTCATCTGAGCTGGAATCATCACTTGAAGTGGTTTCATACCTAGGTGGCAATTGGGAGTTCAGGAGATGCAAGGTGTGCCCATAAAGACCCAGTGACAGAAATGTTTATGAAGGGAAACCTGCTAACTGACTCCAGAGATTTCATCAGTGGTTTTAGACCCTGTACTTAGAAGTGCGGAGTAAGGTCTATTTAGAAGTCTGGTGGTTTTGAATGGGTTCTCACTTAATAAGGAATAACCTAGGTTGCCAAGTGGTATCACATACCACTTGCAGAAAAAAAAATATGTATATATATATATATAGCACCTCTGGCTTAATATAAATCAAAGGACATTCATTTTATGGAAACCAAGTCTGTAGGTTTTCATCTTTGCTGTTCCTTTTCTTTCCCCCTTTCATTCTTCTTATTTTTTACCGTTAATTTTCCCAGTGTCCAAGGTGAACATATTATGTAAGTTACCAATAGTTTCTCTGGTACACAGTCTCCAAACTGTGGGACATATTACCCAATAAAACGTTAAAGATTTGGAAAACAGACAGCACTGTTATATCTTTGTGGTACGTACTACTATAAATATTATCTCAACTAACTCTGCACTATTGCTTTCTTGTCAAGGCCATGAATGCATTAACAGATTAATTGCTTTGATTCAACTGTAGGAGGACAAACAGGCTTAACTATTGATCTGGGCCAATTAAAGGAGAAGGAATAAACAACTAAAACACATTCTATTTAGAAAGCAAAGAACTGATGGCATGGCGAGGTTACTCTTCAGGTGAAAGGCCCTACTATTTTGTCTGTAAACATGGAGAGCTAAGCAAAACAACCCATTCTGAAGGAGTGGATGACTATCCCTGGACCATGGAGTGATGTTCTCAGTCTCTGGTTGTTGCTCAGTTCTGATACAGTTAAGTACAAGCTGTCCAACAGGGAACCTGCTGCCTGTTGCTTTTGTTGAAGACGTTTGTTTCAGATCAGAGGTGAGAAGATGTAAATTACTCAGCTTCATCACGTATCCTTTCAAGAGTGAAATATCCTCAAAGATAGCAAGAAGAGAGAAGAGAAGCCCAAATGCACCTTTCTGAGGAGGGAATCTTCCGTCACCCAGATGTGGTAGCATTCCAGACCAGGCACCTTTAAATATGACTTGAGTAGGCAGGAGGCAAAGGAAACAGACAGACCACGTATAAACACTAGTACCACCATCTTTCCTTACCCTCCATTAATGCCAACAAACTGAAGATTCTTTTTTGCTCCACTTGAATCTTTGTTGGCATCTTTCTTCTTCATGATGGACTTCAGTGTACTTTCATTATTTGTACATACTGTGGAAAAGTGAATCATGGTGATCAAAATTAATACAACTCATACCCATACAAGTTAAGTGAATAGTTATGCTTTCTTCATGTACATTTATTTTTTTATTCATGTTAATATAGACCTTGGCATGTATATATGAGAAACTTGCCCAAAATCCACTGGAAAATTGTGTGCATGCAAAGAAAATACTTCAAAGTTCCATTAATAATGTTCTTTAAACGGAAAAAAAAAAAATCCATTCGGCCTTCCAGACACAACAAAAGCAGTGACAACTAGCATCTGTATCAGCTTTACTGTTTATAAAGTGATGTCACGTCTCACTTGATCCTCAGAAACCATCTAGGCACTAAGATGGGGATTATTAGTCCTTTTTTTTTTCAGTTGAGATAACCTGGAAAAAAATTTATACCTGCAAGACTATGAAAGAGTGAAATGCTGTTTAAAATATTTTGTAATTTGCAACATCAGATGAGTTTTCTTAAGGGGACTGCATGGCTTTCTTTGATAATCTTAAAGATATTCTAGGCCTACCTTCCTAACAACTGTGTAACCATTCTTCCAGGTCAATTTATAAGGCACACTGGCATTAGATTGGAATGCTGACAACTCTGGTCCTAGAACCCTGATGCCTAGAGGGGCCGTGAGTGAGGAAAGTTACCATAGAGGCCAGCGGCTATCTGGTCGTCTGTCAGGTTCACTGGAGACGGCGTGCTTTCCTGAGTGGGGAAGGTATCCTGGCTGCTGATGGGCTTCCCTTCTGTGGTCCCCACCTCTTGCTCATGCCGGGATGTCTGGGAGTTTAATGGCCCTCCTGATTGAAGACTTCCACACTTACAGGTGTATTCCAAATTACTGCCTGTCAGGAAGGAGAAGGTTGTAGAAGTGTGTGATGCTAGGACCAAATAAAATGGGCTAAATGGTAATAATAAAAAGAAAAATTCTTGCACCTCATCCTTTTCTCAAGTGCTTTTCTGGTGTTTTCTTTTTGCATAATTGGCATTAATAGCCAAGCCATCCAAAATCAAACCCCCAAGGCATTCTTGACCGTGATCCCTTCCCTTTATGACCACATCTGGATCGGTCAAACTCCACAGTGCCTCTCTTCTCTCTGTTCTGGTGCTACCACCTAACTTTGGCCTGGGCCACCAGTGTAGCATCCTGACTGTCCCCTTTCCTTCACATTTCCCCCTCTCCCGCACTGCTGCAGAGTAGAACTCCCACTCAGCTCAAATCCCATCCTAACTCCAGCTAAAACGAAACCTGAAAAACCTAAAAAGCTCCCCACCACTCAGGAAACGTAGTCCATACTATTTAGCCAGATTCTACACCATCTGCCACTTGGCACCAACTTACCTCTCCAAGTTTATTTCCCACTATATTTGTGGTCCTTTTTGGGGTGCAAACTGCACCCCAGTAGGTAGAACTCCTCGCAGTGTAGAAAGTGGGGTCTCTTATTCTCCTAAAAGCACACCTGCCTTAGCTTATTTTCTTCTACCTGGTGATGTTCCTTCCCCACCCTCCCTCACATAGCCAACCTTCCCATCGCTTCCTCTTCCGAGCCTTCCCTCATCTCCCTACTGGAAATTAACTCTCCTTTCTCTGAACTCTCATGGCCCATCTTTCAGACTCTCTTATACGATCTATAATACAGTGTAGTAGTTGAGTCGTGTGATTGTCTTAGACTCCCTTCTTGTCTGTAAATATTTTGAGGGTGCCACATGGTTCTAATCAACTTTGTTTCTCTCACCACATCTTCTAGGTTGCTTTTACATACGTTAGGTACTTAATATTTGTTTACTGGACTTCCCTGGTGGCACAGAGGTTAAGAATCCACCTGCCAGTGCAAGGGACACGGGTTCGATGCCTGGTCCGGGAAGATCCCACATGCTGCGGAGCAACTAAGACTGTGCACCACAACTACTGAGCCTGCGCCCTAGAGCCCGCGAGCCACAACACAACTACTCAGCCTGTGTGCCGCAGCTACTGAAGCCCACGTGCCTAGGGGCCGTGCTCCGCAACGAGAAGCCACCGCAATGAGAAGCCTGCACCACAACAAAGAGTAGGCCCCGCTCACCGCAACTAGAGAAAGTTCGTGCGTGGCAACGAAGACCCAATGCAGCCAAAAATAAACAAATAAAAAATAAATAAATTTCTAAAAAAAATTAAACTACATTTTAAAAAATATTTGTTTACTGGTGAAGCAGAAAAATTGGATTATTATTACATAATTTACACACACACACACACACACACACACACACACACACACAAAGTATATCACAGAATTTTTAGTGTGGCTGACATTTCCTAATTCTGCAAATGGTACTTTGTCCACTCACAATGCTCCCTCCTCTAGCTCCGGAGGCACGGGGTGCTCCCTGGTGATTCCTTCACAAATCCACCTCCCTCCTCAGCACACACAGACAGTACTAACTGTAGTCCTCCAAATAATATTCAGTTGCCCCCACGACCTGATGTGTCCCCCTAACAGCAAATAAGAAATGTCTCAAGTTCCTTTGTCTTACTTGAAGTAAACAAAGCAGGGCATTTGTCTTCATTCCTCCTTTTCCAACTTCATTCATCATTACGCAGTAACCTCCAAAGAGTCTCAGTATGTTAATCCTCAAGTACCAGAATACTTCCTAGAGAAACACTTTCACTAACCACTTCTCCATTCAAGGACCAACAATGATTTTTTAAAATGCAAATACATAAATAGTTTTTATTGTTATTGAAACCTTAAAGAGCCACAAAAGTAGACCACAGTATAATAAACCCCTCTGTCCCCAGCACTAGCTTCAATAATGATCTGCTATCTGGGCTCATCTACACCTCCTCCAACCACTCACACTGGATTCCTCTGAAGCACAAGCTGAAGACCCTACCACTTTCATTCATAAATATTTTAGTATATATTCCTAACACAGTTCTCAAAAAGTAAGTATAAAGCTAAAACTATCAAATCTAAAAAAAGAGAATTTAAAATGATCACATATCTGGTCAGTATTCACATTTCTCCAATGATCTCTTAAAATATTTTTTATAGAGTGCTTGAATCAGAACCTCAGTCCTATACTTCCACTGGCTGCTATGGTTTTTAAGTCATTTAATCCATAGGTTCTCTTTCCTTCTAAACACGGCTTTAAAAAATATTTTTAAATTGAGGTATAATTTATATACAGTAAAACGCACAGAATTTCAGTGCAGAGTTTGATGAATTTTCGGAAATGTACATGCCTGTGTTAGCACCTCCCTAATTCAGAAATAGAACATTTCTAACAACCCAGTAAATCCACACTTCCCACGTGCTGCCCTTTTCCAGACAATCTTCCCACTGGAGGCAAATACTCCTCTTCTCCAGAACTTAGTTTTGTAAACTAGGGCTTTTTAAAGCTTCTCCAATCAAGGTCCACCCTCTCAAGCAGGCATCTGAGGATCCTTCACAGTGAACATGGACAGCTTCTTCTTTCCTGGGGTAGTTTAACTGCTCAACAACTCCTACCCTCTACTCATTCAGAGTTGTCTGGTGACGTAATTACTCCCTCCTCTGTGCCCTTCCTTACTAGACTGTCCTACCGGCCTAGAATTTCAGCTTTCTTTACCAGCAGAATTCTACCCATACTCTTTTCAAGGCTTGGCACCACTTCTATTTCCTCTAGTCTTCCTCCTATGACACCATTCCACAAAGACCTTTTCCCCTCACTGTTCTGCAGCACTTACTGTCCAGACCAGAATATACCCTGCCCTCCGTTTCCTTGGTCTCACACATGTTCGCTCTGTGAGAATGGAAGTCCCTGAGTCCCTCCACGCTACATTCATACCTGGGGTCCTCTTCAGTGCTCTGAACAGTGCTGGACAATGGAAAGCCTTAAATAAATGCCTGTGTAATTCAATGGAAAGTCACAGGGATTCTGTTAAGACTAACTAGTAAGGCAAAGAACAACGCTAAGCGTTAAACTAGTTCTCATTAGCTGGATCAGAAGAAATTTGTCACCTTTATTGCCAGAAAATGTTTTTTAGATGGTGTTGAAACTCTGGCTCTCTTGAGTGACCCAGAAACAATTGTGTGAACTTGATATGGACCCATTGTGGTTAGCGGGCACACATAAGATGACACACGCACCAGCCTAAGACTGGCAAATGACTGCTGTGTTTCAGTAAAACACAGGAAGAGTGCAGCCAAGAAAGCCAAAAATAAAGTGGCCAACAAAATTCAATGGGCTCAACCCTGGCTGCCCTTGAGAGTCACCTGAGTTGGGGGCAAAGCTTTTAAAAATACAGATACAATGAAATATCTGCAGGTGGGCCCAAGTATTAGCAGTTTTTAAAAGCTCTGCAAACGATTCTAATGTGCAGCTAGGATTGAGAACCAGTGAATTGAATTAACTAATCAAAAATTTGCTGAAAACAGTGTAAAACTTGACTGCCAAAAACAAGAGTTTAGAATTCCCTCTGGTTTCACTCCATCAACTTGGACCATGTGAATTATTAGGAATTATTGTTGGTTTAGTTAGCAGCCCTGTACCACTAATGGTAGAATTCCATGCCCAACAGTAAATGGTACGCAAACAATAAGGGTAAAACAACAGGAGTAATCACCAAACACCTTCATAAGTCTGGTACTATGGCCTAGCTGCTCAAAATTCCCCCCAGGGCGCAAAAGTTTCCGAAGGCACCACTGGGGAGGTAGTGAACAGGGGAGTGGGCAACTGTGTGGTCTTCGGTCGTTAACTCAAACTTATAATGGCCATAAATGCCAATAAAGCATGAGCTTCATTTTATGACTTGACCAGATTTGTGATAACTAAAAGACAGTAAATGGCTTCCCTGTCTCACTCCTGTACTCCCCTACTAGCTTTGGGTATCACCTCCAAATAAACTGTCTTGTGGTCTGATTCTGGAGGAACCCAAACTCATACAAGCTCAAAAGAGGCTCTTGGGAAGGAACAAAGAATGCTACAGGAGGAAGCCACAGGAACGGACACCAGCGTGGGAGTGAAACTCTCCTAAATGATTCCATCACAGGCAGGTAACGCCCTGGGCCAGATATGCCCCCTCTCCCAGAGTCTGTGTCTCATAAGCCCCTTCTCCCCACAAAAAACTTCAGAGCAACCAGAAAGAAAGGGAATGGGGGTTTGTGCCTTAAATTAAATTGACTTGTTGAAAGAGAAAAATTGCATGTTCTTTTCATCTGAGTTTGTGGGTGCCTCCTCCGTCTCTTCGTCTGCTTCCCTCTCTGTTTTAGCTGCTTGAAGGCAGGGAATGGGCCTTGCTCAGCTTGTGGTGCTCCATCTACCAGTGTCTCCTGCCAGGAAGGCTTGTTGAGCCAGATTCAGTCCACCTGGCAGTGTGACAAGAAGTGCAGATGGCCTTGAGGAGCTGAGAGCAGCCCCCAGCTGACGGCCAGCAAGGAGTTGGGGACCTCAGCCCTAGAGCCCCAAGGAACTGAATGCTGCCAACAACTGAATGAGCTTGGAAGTGGATTCTTCCCAGAGTCTCCAGATGAGAACCCAGGCCAACTGACACCTTGACTTTGGCCTCGGGAGACACAGAGCCGAAGAACCAGTCAAGCGCACCTGAAACTGTGACAACTACAACTCTGAGATAATAAATTTGGGTTGTTTTAAGCTACTATGTTTGGAGTAGTTTGTTCCAGCAGCGACAGGAAACTAATCAATAGATTATTACGACCAGTGAGTGCTACTGTCTGTGGCAGCTCTGATTGAAATACTGAAATGCAATCTCGATAGCAATGTTCTTTGTGCTTCTGTCCATCCTACAAAGGCTGTAGGTCACACGTGCACTTCCTGTGAGGATGGCTTGTTAAGGAAAATAAGTGAATGAAGAAAGTTGCAGGCTCCTTTGGGCTTTAAGAAGGGAGCTGTGGATACGTATCTGCAGTGGCCTTTGTATCGTAGAGCTTGATGACTCTATTCTGACTTTATTAACTTCCTCGGGGTTTTTGGCAGATACAGCCCTGGGATGTGCCGGGAAGTCTGATTGCGTGGGCATAAGAAGTGGCCCGGGTGCAAGGCTGACAGCACCCCGGCCAGTTCATCCCGCCGTCCAGGAGGGATGACGCCCGGAGGTTTACCTTCCACTTTACTTAAGCTCTCTTGCTCTTCTGCACCCAAGAACAGCGTACCTGGAGACAGGGTCAGGATTTGCTTTTCCTTCCCAATTAAACTCTGTTTTGACAGGTTTTAAGCTAATGGTCGCTATAGCTGCCAACTGGAGCTGTGCATATATGTCCCGGGGGTTGTGGTAGGGACAGGAGTTCACGCTTTGATCCCTGCAAAGAATGTAAACAGCATTTTCAGTCCCCAAATGGAGGAAGTGGGAGCTGGTTTCCTGTCTTCATCACGGAGCTCTGTGGGATCGACTTCCTGTCTGGGATGGAAAGCCCTCGTCCTTTTGGCTTGACTGTCGTGTCTCTTGCTGCTCTATCTAGAAAGACTGTGAACTAGGGAAGTAACCAAGTGTGGGCTTTGGAAAACCACCTCTGCCGAGGTTCAGGGGAGACTGACTGTGGGGCAGGGGATGTGGACTCCAGTTTGGAGCCTGCCTCACACTCACCTGCCCTCTCTGGCCCTCGGCTCCCTCACAGGTGAAGACACTGGGCCTTAGACAGCTTCTAAGGTTCTGTTTGACTTTAGAATTCTAGGATTGAAAAAAAAAAAATCTAGTAGAACAGGACACTCTATCCAAGATGGCGGAGGAGTAAGACGCAGAGATCACCTTCCTCCCCACAGATACACCAGAAATACATCTACACGTGGAGCAACTCCTACAGAACACCTACTGAACGCTGGCAGGAGACCTCAGACCTCCCAAAAGGCAAGAAACTCCCCACGTACCTGGGTAGGGCAAGAGAAAAAAGAATAAACAGAGACAAAAGGATAAGGACGGTACCTGCACCAGTGGGAGG
>NW_006793764.1:1605686-1635924 GCF_000442215.2 Lipotes vexillifer
ACCGCAAAAGGAAAAAAAAAAAAAAAAATTGAACAGGATCAGGAAAAAAGTGATACAGGAAGATTCCTGAGGAATTGCAAGGATCTGGAAGCCATAAGAGACAAAGATGATGACATCAGGGTTTTGAGACTACATTAACCAGACACTAGGAGAGAGGGACCTGTCCATTTTGGTTTGAGTTCAGTTTCAGGCATGTTGAGCTTGAGGTATGGGCACATCTAGGCAAAAGTGTCCAGTGAACAGTTGGAAAAATCAAACTGGGGCTTAAGAAAGAGCTCAGGAGGTAAACTGGGCAGCCTTTGACTTAGAGGGAACGTGATGAGATTAGGTGCATTACACTAGGGAAAAGGTCATTGAGAGAAGAGACCTGAAAACCTTTGGTATTTTATTCTTGAGCTGTGAATAAGGTGGAAGAAGCACCAGCAAAAGGGTGGAAGAACCCACAAGACCACACAGTATCCATGGGTTTCCCCTCTGAGTGTCTGATATGACAGTTGCCACTTTCTTCCTTGGAGAGCAGAGTATCTGCCAAGGTCAGAAATTTACAGGAAAATCAAAAGAGGAGATGGGGCATGAAAAGAAAGTTACTGTGCCTAATAGGGCTGTTTTAGGAGGCTTGTGAAGGTGAATGAGTTTAAGTTGTAGGTATGTGATAAGGAAATGGAATTGGTGAGGATAAACCACCTCTCTTTTATGCCTAAGAAGCTGAGCAAGTAAGGGAAGATGGGAGATCAGTTAGTAGGTTGAAGGGAGTCTGTGACTATGGTTTTATTTATTATTTTTATGAAAAGGGAGAATTTAGTACAATTGAAGACTTAAAGGTTCTACAGGAGTGGGACATGGACTTCTAGGCTTCCCTAAGACCCTTGCAGAGGGTCTGTGAAGTCACAGCTCTTTGCATAATAACACTAAGATATTTCCATTTCTTTTGCATTGACAGTTGCAGTGATGGTGCAAGGGCAATTGTTGGTAAGACTTCTGATGCCTTAATGCACGTCAAAGTAGGGGCTCCTGCTATTCTAGGGCTACATGTGGTAATTTTTTTTTTTACCAACACCCACTTGCATCAGAAATAATAATTCACTGAAAAATGTCCTTAATGAAGCCCTGAAAATAATGAATTTTAAGTCTTGACCCTTGAATACCCATCTTTTTAATATTCTGTGTGATGAAATGGGAAGCCCGCAGAAAGCAACGTCCACTGTGTGCTGAAGTGTGATGGTTGTCTCAAGGAAAAGCACCTGTGTGATTGTTTGAATTGCAAGCTGAACTAGCCTCTCTTTGAAAAAAAAAAAAGAAAGAAAAAAGAACAGTTTTACTTGAAAGTACAACTGACAAATCAGGGTTATTCAGAATTGGGTATTTGACATATATTTCCTCGAAAAGGAACAAAATGAACACGTCACTTCAATTAAAACAAACAAACAAACAAACAAAAAATCCTGACAGGGATTAGTTGCCAGTAATACAATTTGACCTTTCGAATGAAAATTAGGTTTTGGGGAATTTGCACCTGTCACAAAGAGCTTGATGGCTTCCCAAGACTTTTCTCTTGAGATCTGTGGTGATGTTAATGAATGTGATATTTTTGTGTTGTATAATAAAATGTGTCAGCACTTGCAAGATCTGCAGAACCAGTATTTTCCAAATGACCCAGTGCATGATGTTACAAAATCTTGCATGGGTAAAATCCATTTGAAGCATAAAACAGACCATTGGATTTTACTGTAACAGAGTACAGAAAGTTCACTGATTCAGATTCAGATCAACATTGGAACTAACCTTTAAGAAATTGCTACTTGTCAGATCGGGGAGGTGTCAAAGAAGAATATATGTAATTAACTGGAAAGGTTCCTCCCTTTCCCAACTATTTAATACATTGCTCTCTAAAGCCACAATTCTTCACATGCTTCAACCCATAGAACCTACCCCAACAGATTGAATGCAGAAGTAGGCATTAGAATCCAACTGTCTTCTATTAAATCAGACATTAAAAAGAATTTGCAAAAATGTAAAACAACACCATTCTTAACTTTTTAAATTAAAATACGGTTATTAAAATGTTATTTGTTAGTGTAATTTTTATTAACCTAAAATGGATTAACATAGATTTTCTTAGTTTTAATTTCAAACATGCTAAATAGCAATAGACATAACCCATATAAGCCCAAGCTCTTTGGAGTTCTTAATTTTTAACCGTGAGCTCTGATACTAAAAAATTTGAGAACCACTGGCTCAGAGGAAGGAAAAGAGAGGGAGAAAATTAAAATAGGTGAGAAAATTGATTCACAGACTAATAGTTATCTAGACAGGAGAGGATGAGGACTTAAAGTGGCAGTGTGACTGAAGAGAAAAAGGCAAATTCAGGAAACATTTTGAAACAGGAAATGGTAAGATTTGGTAACAATTTCAGTATGGGATGCATGAGATGAAAAGCCTAAAGATAAACTTATATGATAACTACGTTTTTGTATTCCAGACTAGAAACCAGTTATTGACAGAACCAGGTCAGGGTCGTGGATAGATGCTCCTCCGTAAATAGTATTTTTGGAAATTGAAGGAGGAGGGAATGGCGATGCCTTAGGAGAAGGAGTAAGCAGAAAAAAACAGGAAAATGTTTGTGGAGTAGAAGGCAAGGAAGGCAAGAGGTTTAGCAAGAAGCAGGTCCCAGACAGGTAGAGGCAGAGGAAGGGATTTAACATCAATCAAGGCTGTGTCTCAGTTAACAGACTTGATTCAGAAGTACTGTCTTGGAAGCTGATGTTAAGTCAGTGGTTCACGGTTACATGCTAGTGAATAGCCAAGCGTCATCAACAGTGCCCAGCGCTCTGTTGAGTTTGAGGAGGATGAGAGTGGAGAAAAAGCTTCTCTTGACGGCATTATCACTGGTAATCCCCAGGCACTTCCAAGGTTCTAATAGCGTCTGGCTTTAAAGAAGGCAGAATGATTATATGGGAAATGAAAGCAGTTAAGTGTGGGCCAAGTTGGAACAGTTTGATAGCAGGAGGGGATTTGTTGTCTTGAAGGAATAGTGAGTTCAGAAAAAGTTAAATTAAGGCAGAAAAATTCTAAATAGAAAACTATTTTTTTTTTCGGTACGAGAAATATATGCACATTAAATATAGAAAGGAAGCTATGAAAACAGAAAATGAAGTAATAGTGAGAAAGTGGGCTCTTGGTGTTAAAATTGGTGGAAATAATGACCAATTTCAATACAGTGTTTTATCTCAAAGATATTCGGCTTATAAGATGTTTCTCACATTTGTTTTGAGCTTCACAATCTTTAAGAAGTAGGTGATGGCCACTTCCCTGATGAGGAAATTGAAGTTTAGAGAGGCTCACGCTGTAAGGGATCCAGAATAGCTTTAGTGTGGGGAAGTCTTTTCCTCTGAGCCTGTAGGGGGGGGAGAGTGAGGGGATGGTTATTAAGGGGACAAATAGGTTTGAAGTTAGGATGGAGCCAGTCACCTTGTGGACCGTACCTGGATGTTGGCACCCCAGAGGTGATCTAACAGGTGTGAATA
The DNA here is from genome assembly GCF_000442215.2 of Lipotes vexillifer. NCBI lineage: Eukaryota > Metazoa > Chordata > Mammalia > Artiodactyla > Lipotidae > Lipotes > Lipotes vexillifer. The sequence continues at coordinate 1,609,211 of NW_006793764.1, forward strand.
GGTAAAAAGAGCCAGGCAGGGAGTGATCAAAGAAATTCCCTTTGCCTTTCTCCATGTGATTATTCCACAGTGGTGTAATAGCGAGGATTTCATGAGAACGTTATTGGGAGGAATACCGCTCTCCACTTACCTAATGGATTCCTAGGGAGTGTGAGGCCAGGTACTCTCACCTCCAGCTACAGTCATCATAAGTTCTTTGGATATTTAAATCTGTGAGATGTTAAAGCATTGCTAAGAGATGAGGTCTTTCTCTCCATCCCTTATCCCACTGCTATGGGGTAAGGTACACCCATTATTGATGAGTGATTTAATGTTAACTACACAAATGAAAATAGACTATCTAGAGTATCCCATTGAATTTTGGTTTGGGAGTCGTTCTGGAATCATTAGCTCAAAGACAATCCTGTCTGACTGTTCAAATCTCAGTATTTGGTAATTGACTATGGAAGGACAAATACATTTCCATTTCACAGTCGAGTGTATCAGTGTGTGTTCCCAGGCAACTCATCTCCCCCAAAATGGCACTGTCACACTTCACCCAGGGGTCCTTCTGCCAGAATGCAAAGTTCAGCGAGAGACACTCTGTGCGTTAGGGAAGGAAAGACGCGGACAGCTTGACGTGGATTAAGGAATTCAGACCAAAGGCGACTTCTGAGGGGAAGGTCACTAGGATAACAAAAAAAAAAAAAAAAAAAAAAAAAAAGACAGTAAATGACAGAAATCTCAGTGTTCTGGAAAATAAAAGCATCCTCAAAGTATTAATTCTAATTCTAAAGTACACTTAGCATTTAATACATGGATAACTAGCTAAGGCAAACTGTAATGAAAAATAAGTAACTTAAAAGGAAAACTTTTTTTACGTTTTTGACTTTAGAAAAGTTAAAGCAAAGTACTTGATATTTTTTAAATATCCATGAAAAATAGAGATGGAGAAGTTTTTAAAGAGATCACCTTCTCCAGTTTCCTCTGTGATATTTATCCATCTGGAATGGGTATTAGTTGTTGGTATATAGAAATTTGTTTCTAAATCTGTTAGAAAATTGATATTTAAAAATATATTTAAATGGATCTTAAAAGTTGCCCTGCTCACATACTGCAATTCTTCTGGCACGCTGACTCATATTTTTATTTATAATGCCAAGTGCCTTCTAAAAGCACAATTGTGAACAGTGCGGCCAACTAACTGACCATGTTATTGTGCCAAATTTTCATATAAACATTCTGATTTGATTTTTAAAGAACATCTAGCTTACTTGTCAAAAAGGTAGGACTGAAATTTCTGAGTCATAATGGAGGCCATTCAACCATTTAGGCATTTTCCCGAAGTGTAATTAAGAATTCAAAGAGGCCTAAAATAACACTTCTAGTTTTTCCATAAGGAAAAGGGCTTGAGCACAAATTCACCCTTTTCAGCCCACATATTGGATTGGGGAATAGACAATAGAGATTATTCATGAAGGATCACCTTCTTTATTTGGCACACATTACCCATGAGGGGAAAGTATGTAGCTTTGATGGAGGAGAAAGGACAATCCCTTTCTGTTTGCAGGCTCATCGCTCAGAACTCTGCCTGAATACCAATGCGTGTGGCCACCAACATAAAGCCACTAAATGGTAAGAGTCACAGTGTAATAATTTCTAGGGCCACTTTAATATTTTCCTGAGAACATACCAGACAGCTGTCACAAACGTATCTAAAAGTGGGTACTTAGAAATTAAAATGCTGAGTGGATTAAGAAACAGATTCTCCCTCACCACAACACCACCCACATTTAATTACACATCAACCCAAGACCTGACCCAGAAAACCCACGCTGACAGGCTGCATTAACTGTTAGGTTAAACAAGATGTGCTCTGTGTTCTTCCAGATGCAGCTAATGTTGTCGTCCTCTCCACACTAAACTCACCTCTTCCCTAAACCTCAGAGAGCTTAATTGCAGCTGAATTCTTCAAGCACTTTTATTTTCACATTATTTGGTGGCTAACATATACCCCCCATAGGTTATCATTCATATTTCTGGTATATGTGTCTTGGCTTCCCAACTGGATTGCAAGTTCAAGGCTTCGACCACTTTCTCTCTCTCTCTGCTTTAGTACCACACTTTGCATATAGTTGGCACTGAATGCATAGCTATCAATTGACCTGAATAGAAATGGGAACAGAGCAGACTTTAAACATCTTTACTGAGATATAAACGCCTCGCTGATTGGAGGAAGAACAGACAGTTGTAACCATCACCCAATACCAACAATTCTTTCATCGTTTATGACTGGACATCCAGGAACTTAAAGCCATTTCTGTTCTTAAAAAACAACAATCTCCATGCATTAGCCAGAAATGAACTATATACTTTACAGATTCATTCAGAGTAGAAGTGTCAAAGTAAACATGCATCTTTTTCCAGAGTGCATACATTTCACTAATACCCATTTAAAACCATAAAGCATCAGTTTAAAAGAAGATGATTTTCAAACAAGTGTCAACTGAAGGGCTCACAAAGGTGGTGGATTTTAAATCTTTGTAAAAGATTTTCCTCGGGCCTGAAGTGCTTTTTCCCAAGGTCTGTAACAGATGTCCTAGATCTGTAATTTCAGTCTCTGAGGGTCAACTATCCCTTCTGAGAATCTGATAAAAATCATGCACTTTCGGGGCTTCCCTGGTGGCGCAGTGGTTGAGGGTCCGCCTGCCGATGCAGGGGACACGGGTCTGTGCCCCGGTCCGGGAGGATCCCACGTGCCGCGGAGCAGCTGGGCCTGTGAGCCGTGGCCGTTGAACCTGCGCGTCCGGAGCCTGTGCTCCGCAGCAGGAGAGGTCACAACAGTGAGAGGTTCGCGTACCGCAAAAAAAAAAAAATAATCATGCACTTTCTTCACAAAAATTCCAAACACAAAACTATTCATGAAGCTATGGAGCCCAGATTAATAAGACTCCCTTTAAGGCTGTTTATTCCAACAGTATTTCCCTGAAATAGGGCCCAAGTGTGCCTATTGAGTGGCTGGTGGTAGCAGTGGGTTGCAGCAGAAAACTCATGAATTTGGGGTAAAAAAGTTCTTCAGATGAATCTGATGGGCAGCCTGGTGAAGAGCTACTTTTACAGAATAATTCTGCTGAAAGGGCCCAAGCAAGAAAAATCTAATCCTACCCTCTCATGACACAGGAGGACACGGCAGCCCAACCCCCCCTAAAGTGTTATTGCAAGTTCTTGGGCAGCCAGAACCAGATGTCAGCTCTCTGACCTCCGGGTCAATGGACTTTCACATCATGCTATCACACACCACAGGGTTCCAGAAACATTTGGTTTGGATTATTCAATGCTTGTAGCATTTACTAAAAGAAAATTGTGATTTTAAAGAAAGGTACTGGGACAAGTAAATGGTATATGATTTGAACTAAGAAAACCAACTAGAAATGGTATTTTGTAATGACTTAATTTTCCCTGCTTTTGCTTTAGCTCAGATCTCTGTCTACAAAATTGCTTTCACAGTTATGGGAATTACTTCAAGTTCATACATTTTTTTAGCAAGCCCAAGATAACTAAGAGTGCAAATATGGAAGCTGATTTAAAAAGCAGTTCTTTTATTCCGGTATGAGAGATGAATTTTCTATAAATCATGTGGCAGGCAGTTAAGTTCCACTGTTATAGATAGTTCTGTTTGTTATTTGCTCAGAGACAGTTACATATTTTTAAAGTACTTGTAACTGCAAGTCATTTGTCTAGAATTTTCTCTCTCCTCCTCCTCTCTCCAGAGGGAAAAAGGAAAAGGAAAAAAAAAAGTAACCCACTCCTCAAACCAAAACAATCCAACTGATTTACAGAAAGAATAAACATTTTTTCCCCTGAGGTTTCTGAGAAACTTATTTCCTCTTAACCTTTTAATTCCATGAAAGAAAATATTAAATACATGAAACTCATACTACTAGTAATTAAAAGTACTTTACAGATCATCTTTGATTACCACCAAATTCCAGCTGCATCAAAACTGTTACATTGTCTCTTAAATCCTGAAAAAATGTTTGTGATGTTTCACGTGAAAAATAACATAGGAGAATATGTACGATTCAAATGCTGTCAAAACAGAATGTGTCTAAACTACAGACCTGCACACTTGTACACACCAAACAAGGTGTGTAACAAGGGGTTACCCCATGAGAGCATGTGGGAGGCTCTCAGTATTTTATGCTCTTCTGAACTGTTAATGTGTTATGAGCACATACTCCAGTTATAATTTCAAGAAACTGAATAGGAGTGTTAGGCATTATTATGATGCTGATAAAAATAATGCTCTTTTGCATACTAAAAAGCAATATCCTCAAATCTTCAACCCTAGGAAAACTGAAGAGAATTCTCTGGGTTTGGTACTAATATATACCTAATTTAATTTTAGGCTTCATTTTGAGCTTTGACATAGATTCTGAAAGAATCTGAATTGAAAATCTATTCTACTCATTTTGTGTTTTCCCATTGTTATTGATATATTTCTTTATCTTGATAAAATTGTTAGCTGGGGAGGTGTAACAATTGGGGGGTGGGGAAAGGCGATGGCCAGCCAGAATTAGGAAGACAATAATTTGCACTAAACATAAAAGACTATTTGTAGCGCATTTGTTTGGCAATTTGTTCTAGATCTACATTTCCATTTCTGGAAGTACAGATTACAGATAACAGCAATGAGAGCCAGCATTTATCCTCTGTGGTGCAGACTACCCCAAATGCTTTACTCATACTGACACACTAAATCTTCATTTCAACCCTGTAGGGGAACAAAGACAACCTGTCCTAGTGCCGAGAAGGAATTCGAACCCAGAATACCTGGCTTTGGAGCCCAAACTTAAATTCGTTAAAGTACTAGGTTCACATAAGTGATCATTTATATGCTCTTTTTGGTGATGTCAAACTCAAACTTCTTATCATTTGATTTGGGGAAGAAAGTCTGAGATGACTACCTTTCTATACTCCATTTTCCTTTTGGTACAGAAATGTATTCTAGTGTATCTGTGGGGAGGAAGGTGATCTCTGCATCTTACTCTTCCGCCATCTTCCCCAAGGTCAAGAAATGTATTCTAGACTGTATGTGAGTAATATTCTGTAGTGTTTGGTGTGAACAATAAGCTGGAGTACATTTGACACACCTTCACTCTTCACAGCCTGCAGACGTTGAGATCTCTACTACACTGAACTGCTTTCATTTCCAGCCCATACAACACACACGAGATAACAAAAATGTAATTCTCTGGATTGAGCTCCTAACCTAATTCCTTCATTAGAACTTTAAAGCAAAATACAAATGTGATGCAGAAATAATTTAAAGTTGTTCTTGCATGCTCTGAGAGGGAGCTGCCACTATGATCAAGTAAGTTCTATGAAGAATATTTATACTTTTGTTCACAAATGTTGTAGGTCTCCTGCATTTTAGCTGATTAATCAGGTGTTCATGTGTAGGGTCAGATCAAAATAGTGATGTCTGGAACGTCAGTGTGACTGGAAATAGACCAAAAAACACTGTAACACAGCCAGACAAAACCTCCTCCCTGGGTCTTGATGTTCTGGGTGCCAGGCAGATTACTCCAACGATTCACCTGAATATTTTTGGCAGGAATGTGAAACAGAAACCCCAGTTTCGGGAGGAGGGAGGAAGGCTGGCAGGAAAATGCTCTTACAACGGATGATGCACTGTACCATCTGTGTCTGGAGTTTTAAGAGTTTCATTTTGACTTCAACATCTGACATCATGATTTTTAAAAAGTAGAAACAGACATATTATTAGTTACTTAAGACCTTGCTTCCGTTCAAACATCATTTTAATCTCTTGACTCTAAAATGACTCCCTGTACATTTATTAGACTCCTTTAACTCCAAAAGGCAAAAATCTGTCATACATCAGCTGTCACTGTCATGTTCAATTTTCTTCCACAATAAGCTACCTGGTCCACAGCACAGCTACTAAAAACTAACTAATTCAGGTTTGGAGGTGAAACCTCAGAATATATAAAAATAATCTATTTCAGTCTATTTTAACCATTGCTCTTTTGGTTATAGAGGGAAACAAAGAATTTGAACTTTTGGTTTATTAAGTTACATTTAAGTCTCTACTGCACGTTTCCATATAAAATTAAATTTAATGCACACTGCACCAATCATCTGAAGCATTTTAATTCATTTTATGTGTAGCACTTGTGGCCAGGGTAGAGAGTGTGTTTCTTTAGTACTTCCCAAACCTCAGCTACACTTTGGCACATCAACAAAAGAAACCTCACTGGACGTGCTAGCAGCACCACCCCCAGGACGAAAAAGGCCACCTGTGCTCACTGGGGGGCCAGTGATGAACACACCGACAACCTTACAGGATGGATGCCCTCTGACTGCCCATTTCACAAGGAAGTATAAAGAAGGATGACTTTCCTTCCCCAGGTCATGCTGCTTTGTGACAGCTCGAGAGCCAGGAATGGAACCCAGTGGTAGGATGATAATATGTACAATTAGAACCACATGCAGCTGACAACAGGGGAACTTATTTTAGTGAGGCTCACAGGGAAATAGCATGTCACAAAATCTTCCAGGGTAATTTCCCCATTATTAGCTTCAATTTAAAGAAGAGCCAGGCCTTCCCTGGTGGCGCAGTAGTTAAGAATCCACCTGCCAATGCACGGGACACGGGTTCGAGCCCTAGTCCGGGAAGACCCCACATGCCGCGAAGCAACTAGGCCCGTGAGCCACAACTACTGAGCCTGCACTCTAGAGCCCGTGAGCCACAACTACCAAAGCCCACATACCTAGAGCCCATGCTGCGCAGCAAGAGAAGCCACCGCAACAAGAAGCCCACGCACCGCAACGAAGAGCAGCCCTCGCCCACCGCAACTAGAGAAAGCCCACGCACAGCAACGAAGACCCGATGCAGCCAAAAATAAATAAAGAAATTTATTAAAGAAAAAAGAAAAGCCGGGGTGAGCAGGAATCCCAATGAATAAGGGAAAATATGAGAAAGACAAAAATGTAAGCACCTAACAAAATGAACAGTGGGAAAGACCTCCCTTGTCTCATGGTTCTGGCTCAGGGGCTCCTTGTCAGAGAGGCCTTCCTGGAGCACGCCATCTCCAACTGCCCTCACCTCTCCACCACCACTCACTGTTCCTCTAAGTGGAGTTCCTTCCTTCATAGCACGTATCACCTCCTGACGTATTTAGGTATATTGTTTATTGCCTGTGCCCCCAACTGGAAATGTAAGCACCATGAAAACAAGAGCCTATACCTATGTTTGAAACAAAGCAGGTATTTAATCATTATTTGTTGAACTGATACATGAATTAATGGAATCTCTCTCCCCTCATAAAATGTTTTAATTAAAAACACTTCATACCAGTATTTTTTCATTGATCATACACTGGTAATTGTGGTTACAAACAGGGCAGGACTTTTTTTCAGGCCATCCTGTATGAGCAAGTAAATAACTGAAAGACATCTATCAAACCAGCAGCCCCCCAAGACAGCCCCTAAGCCAGTCAACACTAGTATGCTTTTCTTCTTCTAGCCTTAATGAAACTATCAGATAATGAGAATCAGCAGAGCTGCTTATGGATTTAGATTCTTGGCTTTCATTCTACCCATTACCATTCTGAAGCTTCCTCCATGGTTCCAAAAAATAGCTCTGCCAGGCAAAAAAAAAAAAATCCCTACCTCCTGGATTTCCACTGTCCCCCATCCTCTCTCAATCCCAGGACCCTCAGGAGCACCACCTACCTGTGACCTTACCCAGGCTGGTTTTCAGGAAGTCAGGCCTCAGCTCTTCAGCGCTTGCAGACTTCACGACAGAGTTGATTGACGATAAGGCGTTGATGAGCTGGGAGTTGAGGGAGCCAATCTGTGAGTGAGGTTCCCCAAAAGCTTCTGCCAGTTCACTGTAGTTCTCAGCCAGCAGCGCCTGCTGTTCTGCCAGCAGCTTCTGGACACGCTCAATGTAGTGATCCAAGCCTGTCACCATTCTGGACGGAGCCTGGGGCTGGGGGCTCTCCACGAACTCTCCTACAGGCTCGTCCCCAACCCCTACACTCCTCCGGCTGCCGGTCGGCCCCACTGTCAACTGCGGAGGGCCACAAGCTATGGTCCTCATTTTCAGACCAACCAGACAGTTGTCGTTAATACTGATGTGCCCCACGCCTGACTCTTTGGTCTTCACAGAGGATGGCCTGTCAAACCCAGAGGTGCCGGAGAGTACCGTTCCAACTCCGACGGACCGCATCTTAGCGGAGCTGACATCTTTGACGCGGCCTTCTCCAACCGCCACAGTCCGCATCTCCACAGTCCGGGTGCTGGTGTGCTTGTCCATGGTGCTGAGGGAAGTGTTGGTGCAGGACTCTGTGAGGGTAGCTGTCTCGGTGTTGGTGAACTGGGACACCTGTTCTAGAACCGTGCTGCTGTGCTGGCTCGTAGTTCGAGGCACTGCCATGACAGCAACTTCCACCTGGCTGACGGCCTCCGTGTTCACACTCCGGGAGATGCACTCCCTTGGGGAGCAGACGATCACATCGACAGAGCAATCTCCGCAGCCGATGGAGCGGACTTCTTTGAGATTCAGGTTGGTCTTGAGGAGTGTCAGGTCGCTCACAGACTCCTCCGTGTTGCTGCCTGTTTCACAGACGCTGATGTCCATACCCACGCTCTTGTCACACGTCCCCACAGACCGCCCAGTACATCGGTCATGCATTTCCACCCTTTCCTTAACAATCCACCAATTCACGGGCAGCTCAGGCCCCACCATTTTATTCTCACAATCGGGCTGGCAGGAGATGCCTAGGCTATTTGACTGCACACAGGTCCCGACACAGGTGTCAACCACGTCCACGTGACTGCCAGCTATTTGGTCTCTTGTGGGTATCACTGCCTCCACCACCTTGCTGAAAACAAGCGGCTGGGCCATCATAGCTTTGTCAACTTTTTTTCTCGAGCCAGCAGCTTGCAGCTCTTGCTTAAGTTTAGTCATCTCCCGGTCATGGGTGGTTTCTTTAAGCTGTACTTCCAGGCGATAGATCTTTTCCTTTAAGGCTTCTATGGTCTGCTGTTGCAGCTCAATTTCTTTGTCAGCTTCGGTAGTCACTCCAAGCATGGCTTCTGTCACGCTGACCCCAGAATTCCTCGTCGCGGTGACCGTGCCTACAGCAACATCCTTACAGGACCTGGCGCCCCTGTGGTGCACGACAATGCTGTCCATGTTCTCATCAGCACCCACAGCCACAGACTGGCACTCTCGAGGCCGACACTGCCCGTTCTCCCTGAGCTCTGAGGAGGCCTCACAGCTGCTGTCCTGGATCTTCTGCTCCAGGGCCTGCATGTCTGCTGTGAGCTGCCGGAATTCCTTTATCCTCTGGGTGCTCTGCTCTGCCCCCTCCATTTCTCCCTCCTCATAGTCAATGTATAATTCCCCACCACTTCTCTGGGTCCTGGAGAGGTGTTCCAGCTGGGATGCGTTCCCAGCACTGTAGGACCTCTTTCTCACACCACAGACATCGTTCTGGGATGCAGCTCTGTGGTCTTTCAGCTGTGACGCCAACTGCCTTTTCTCCTCTTGCAAGACAGAGATCTTCACCTGGAGCACAGGGATGGTTCGCACCTGCTCTTCTAGCTCCTTCAGGCGTTTCAGGGCAATGGCCATCTGCTCACGGATGTGCTGCAGGTGCATGGGGCTCACGTTGGTCACCGGAGTGGAGATCCCTGAGCTCAGAGGGCTGTGGCGGATGGAACTCCCCATGGAAGAGGTGGTGGCAGCAGCTGGGGCATAGCCACCATAATCCCCATTGCCTTGGTATCCATTCTGATGCTGCTGCATGGTGGAATTGTGGTTTCCAGAACCCATAAATGAGGAGAGGGAGCTCGTGGAGCCCACGCCTCCAAAACTGGCCAGCCTGGGCCTTCGGAACTCACCAGGTGCCACCTGCATGGTGACTCTCTCCTGTTCGAGTCTTCTCCGGGTCTCCATCAGTGTCTTGGTGACATGAAGGTTGTGCTTTGGGAGTTGCGGGGATGGTGGTGGCAGCTGTCGGCTTTCTGGGATGGTAAGAAAAGTGGGTGAGGTCTCCAGAGGGGCAGGTGGCCTTGGGACTGGAGCTGATGTAACTTCACTTTGGGCTAACTGCTTGTTGCCATCACTGCTGGAGGATGAGAGGGACTCAGTGGAAGTCCACACACCTTGATGACCAGGTGCGGCCCTGGTTTCTGGGCGTGGCACAGATGGCTTCCGCCTCTTCTGGATGTTCACTTTCTTGACGGTGTTTCCTTTCTGTATGTCATCTACGTATTTGAGGAAATCTAAGTCTAGTTGATAACCATAGGGGGTCTCCACAAAATAAGGACCTTTTTGTCCCCTGTCATGATCTCCATTCAGAACATCATCTGCTTTTCCTAAGAGAGAAAGAAGAGAATATTATAACACCATGTAATACTCGTAATGGTAAAAACTAACATTTGTCGTATGTTGCAGTGTGGTAAGCTAGTATGATTTAAGAGTTGACAAATCTATGCTCTAACCCTGAATCTACAGCTTACCAACTGGGTGAGAGAGTTAACAAACTTCTCAGAACTTCAGTTTCCCCCTGAGTAAAAATGCAAACAAGTATTTAAATCATAAGGTTGTTAAAAGAATGTAATGAGAAAATGATTTTTAAGAGCCAGGCACACAGTAAGTCCTTACCAAATACTTGATTTTTTTAAAAAGAATGCATTAAAAAGACTGGAAAGCATTTTCAAGTTGATCATTTCTTTTGCCGTCTACAGTCCCTTTGAAGTATAGACAGCAGTCGTTATGACTCCTATTTTATAAAGTGTATTCTGAGGCACAAAAAAGTGAGAAGTCTTAAAGTAACAGACCAAGTCAGTTCAGATCCAGGAAGCCTGGACCTGAGTTCTCCCACCTACTGCTCTTTTGCAGACCATACAGCCTTTCTAACTGGTGGCCAGCGTACCCCAGTGCCTGACCACCCCCACAAGGTCACAATTTGCCTTGACACCTTCCTTGCAGAGAAAGTGGGGACACAGGGAACACTGAGTGATTAACTCCAGCAGCATGGGGGCAAGAACAGTTGGAGGACAGACTTCACTTCACCCATGTTGTGTGTCTTCCCATTTAAAAACAAAACCAAACCCCAAACGTTTTTTCCTCTTTGACTTCTTTTGGACAAAACATTCACTATTCCAATACCTTGTTTTGCATTTGTGATGGATCCAAACAGATGCAAAGGAGAATGAAAATAAGGGCAAACCTATACTCCAAACACGGGATCGTGTGGCATTTGATAAATGCTACTTCTGGCTAAACCATTTAGAAAAGGAAACAGGAATCTTTCAAGGGACAGACCTTACTGCTGACCTGAGCTATGCATTTCAAACTGAAAACCAAGGCCATTTTTGTTTAAATTGTAGGATTAAGTAATGTGTTTTCCTAGAGTCATAACTACAAGATCTGCATTTGAGAGTTATGGGAAGGATCCCAAAGTGATGAGTAAAAATGCAAGCCATCTGTACCCCTGCCCCTCTCCTTGGGTGTAAAAGCCCACCTAACTGCTGTCAAGGTCCAGGTACTGCCAGCAATTTGGATTGCTGGCCTGTCCTTCCCACCCTTGATGGTGCTGAATGTGACACCCGACAGTGTGAAAGCTCTGAGTAAACCTTTTACCTCCACTCTCCCGCTTCCCTCCGAAACGCTGGAAAGAAAAGTACATTAAAGAAAACTGCCAAGCAGAGGAATAAAAAGGTTATTTTCTCTTCGTGTCCTCATTTAAAACAACATTAAATTGTTCTGCCTGTTAGAATCTGGCCATTAGATTTCAGTTTTAAACCACGTGGAAAAAGGATTCTAATTGAAAGAGGTGTTCAACACCAATCATTTTCTAGCCTAAGGAAGGGTAAGCTGATGGGGAGCTCTGCGCCCGGAAACTTGTGCTCAGGCTAACAGAACGTGTCTTCTTTCCTTTTTAACTCCACAAAGGCCAACATGCTCACTCAAAGTATGCAGCCAGACCTGTTTCCAGTGCTGTCTGAAATTCCATCAGCAAAGAAAAACGGCAGGCTTGGGTGTCAGACAGATCTCACGGCACGCGCTGATTCTAAGCTGGGCCGGCCTAGACCCTCCCGACCGGGTGCCCGCTGCCGCCCGCCCCGCTCCCGGGCCGGCGGGGACTGCGCCCCGGGGGAGGCCCTGTCGCCCGCCCGCTGGCCGCACACCTACCGGGCGCCCGCTGCGCTCCCGCCGGCCCGCCGCCCGCACTCCAGCTCGGGGGCCCAGGCTCTCCACCCCGTCAGCGCAGGAGGGTGGACACGGGGGGAGCTCGGCCGGCGGGCCGGGCGCACACGCCATAGGCCGGGTCCTCACCAATGAGGTCGCAGCGGCTAGCCGACCCCACCCCCGGGCGCCCTCAGCTACTCGGCGGCCCCCGCTTTCTGAATGCAAACAGGAAGCCCGGAGCTTTTGAAAACGTGTGTTCTTCTGGCCAGTTTTGCCAGGAGTCAAAAGAAAGCCGGCAGTTTCAATGTCTCCACAGAGAGGCTCTGTCTTTGCCGCACAGGTCCCTTCTTCATGAAAGAGTTTGTGTTCTGGTGTGGAAACTGGCGGCCTCGGCCCTGGGCCACCTGAGGAAGCCGGAGGCACAATGGGTCCCACTGTTCTCTGTGGGTTCCGAGAGCACCCGCCGCGGCATGGGTTCCAGAGCGGGCGGGCGGAAAGCTTCCCAGCGCTCGGCTCAGGACAGGGATCAAGGAGTTATCCTTTAACAGTCATCTCCACTGTGCCTTTGCCACGAGTGACAGTTTCTTAGAAAATAAAATAAAATAACTTTTTAAAAACCACTTTGCTTGTTAAAAAAAAATCACTATGCCGTACACCTATATATAATATTGTACACTACTACAATATTGTAAAGCAATTATACTACAAAAAAAAAAAGAACACGATGAGGAATACAAAAAAAGTGTTATGTACGGACCACCTAAAGAAAAAAAAAGTCACTCATATCTCACCATCTAGTGGCAATTGTTAGTATTTTGGTATAGCGCTTAGGTTTTTCTGTGTATGTCTTTTTAACATCGTTAATTTTCCCACTTAGGCATTTTCATTAGGAAAGGTTAATTTTCATTGATTTCTCCTCAAAAACTTTTTTTTTTAATGCACTAACGTCAGGATTTAAAAAAAAAAAAAAGCACATCCCATTTTTCAGTGAAATTCAACTGGCCCATCTTTAGTTATTTCTGAAGTTCACAAAAGGCACAGGTCATGCTGAATTATCTCTAAATGAACTTCGGACTTCTAAATCTGGGAATCAGGAGAGGTTAGAATTTAACCATGTTAAGCTTGACCAGACTGTTCTAAGGACTTGTAATCCAAATTTCATTCTCCAGCAACTAAAAAGCAAGATGCATTCTCAAGGTGTCATTTTTCCAAACAGTTGTCCACGGTACAAATTATTCTACCATTAAATAAAGACACCTAGTGTCATGATTATTTTATCTTCTGCTTTCTAGTATACCTTTACATACATTAACACAAATACAGCACTTATATGCCCTGATTGATTTACCAACTTTTTCATATATGTTTGTCTTGTCTCTCAGTACTAGACTGTAAGTATCTTGAGAGCAACAAATTTAATTTTTAAAAGTTCTTTCTTTGCTCTCCCTTCCAACCACACACATGAATTAACAAGATGCTGGGGACTAAGATGTTTTATAATGTTTACTGAAGGAATAAATGCATATACAGTATAGCAGAGAACCTTTAGAAAGATTTAGAAAAACATCTAAATACTCTGTACTCCGAAGTTGCTTGTTCTGTATTAGTGTTAAGGACATTTCTTACATGATGCTGTTTCAGTGATTATCTTTAGGTTGTGGAATCATGGTGATTTTAACGTTGTTCTTACAAATTTTTACAACACATAGGCATTTATCTTTTTAAAAAATATGATTACAAGAAGTCACTGTTTTGAAGCAAGAGGAATGTGTTGAAATAAACTCCAAGAAAGCTCATTTGACAGAGGGATGTATGGGGCAGCCATAGCAAAGATAACTAGATGTTCCTCAGTATGTGGTACCTCGTTCTTCTACACTAATAGGACTCTCTTTGTTCAGCTGGTCAAATATAAACACTGTATTTCCCTAGTCTCCTTTGCTGTTAGTATGGCCATAAGCAGATATGTCATGTAGCAACTCCCAAAAGCCTCCCCTAAAAGACACAGGAATTGTTCTTTGACAGCCTTTCTCTTCGTTCCTTCCTCCATCCTGAGGCCTGGAATGCAGATGTGATGACTGGAACAATAGCACTGCCATCTTGGACTATGAGATCATACTTAGCGATGGAGGAACAAGGTGCTAGAAGGAACCTGGGTCTCTAAGAGCTTTGTGGATCAGAGCACTACACTACTCCTGGAAAGCCTACCTCTACACATTTATGTGGAAGATAAACTTTTATTTTGTTTAGCTATTGTTTGTTTGGGGTCTCTGTTACTTAGAGCTAAACTGAACTCTAATGGATACAGTACTCTCTCCTCAGTGTCTTCTCCCCCTCACAAAAAAAAAAAAAAAAAAATTAAGACCAGATCTTGAAAAGAAAAATGTTTAACGATAAACTGGGGGAGATGTTACATTAAAACATTTTCATCACAAAAAAATTTGATAAATTCAAGAATAATTAAGGATGTGTAAAAACAACAGTTAAAAAAAAAAAATCTCTGAATGGGTTATAAAGGAGACTCTTAACTTCCTAAAAAGCCTTTTTGAACTAAGAGAGCTATGCCTGCTTATACAAAGCCAAAAACCACTGGCTGTTATCTGCAACTGGAATCCGGAAAGTAACAGCTTCTAACGAAATAGTCTGGAATAGGAGGGCTGTCCCTGGTGTTTACAAGAATTTTCTGAATGTCTGGAAATCCAGTGGTAGAGACTGCTCCTGGCACCACCTCTACCTTCATTATATAGCATTTATTGAAAGCTTAATTGGGTGCAGAAAATGGTCCTATTCAATGGAAAGTGTAGGAGAAAGGATTTATAAGAAATAAAATGAGGTACAGTCTAGCTGTGAGATAAATGCCAAACACCCTAAACATAACACTGTTAGGTCAGTTACAAAGGTATATTATCAACAAGCACAATCTGATGATATATGAATAAATGATCAAAACAGAATGGAGTTAACCAGGAGATGAGTTCTGAAGACAAGGTAAGTGATGATAGAGTAAAATGGAAAGACAGGTAGGTGGTGCAGAAGAGCCAGGCAGAGCCTGTTAGTGCAGCTCAAGGAAAGACGAGGCTAGAAGAGAGGGGGATGACCAAGTACAGAAGAGGACACCACACTGGGTCCCGGAGCCATTCAGTCACTGACAGACTGCATACCGGGCCCTGTGCTAGGGGGCTAAAAGGCTCAACAAGGATTGTTGTGTGGATTAAACTGAGATAGGGAAAGAGATTAAATTCAAGGGTACCAGTTAAAATGTTATAGTACCCAAGCGTGACTTGAGGACCAAATTAAAAAAATGATTCATATATTTAACTTATATTTATAATCAATATTGATTAAAGAAAAACAATTTTGGTAACACCTCTCTCTCTTATTACTATTTTCCAGGTACTATTATTGTAGGAGCTGGGGACACAGTATGAACAAAGGAGACAAGGCCCCTGTTCTCACAAGGCTCACAGTCTAGTGGGAGGGGGGTAGTGCATAGAAAAATAAGTAAATAAAAGGCAAGGCAGAAGTGAAGCGAAGAGGCGGAACCACCAGAATTTATATCTGTGTGCCAGGCTAAGTGGATGGCTTCTAACAGTGGTCCACCTGGCTTGTCAGGTTGCCATCATCTCTGGGTCGCCCAACTTCCTAGACACCAAGGGTCAGAGACCCTCTTCCCTCTTCCTTCCCCCAACCCAGTTTGTACAGTTAGCAATTTGGGGTAACCGAACACCAAATGTGAGAGCACCAACTAGAGACAACTCCCCAGGTCCAGACCAAATTCCCATGTGTTCAGAGAAAAGCTAAAATCAACAAACTGATGGTTAATTCTCGCTTTATTTATATGTTTGCTACCTGTAAAACTAGTGCTCTGTGACAAGGCAAGTGTATAGACTCAAGAACAATTTGAAATTTTCCTTGCAATTTTTCTGCATTAACAAAGTGCAATGGAGATATGGATATTTCAAAAGTCATTTCGTTCAGATTCATAAAGCATTATATGGTTTTAACTTTTCAAGGAAAGTAAACTTGAATATCCAAATATTTGGTTTGGGAACAAGACATAAAAAGTAATGTACTGGCCAGGAGGTAGAAGATTAAACTAGTCTGGGAGTACTAACCTGCTAGTTGTGTTTCTCAACTGGGGGTGATTTTGCCCCCAGGGGGTATTTAGCAAATTCTGGAGACATTTTTGCTTGCCACAACTACAAGAAGTGGTGCTACTGGCATCTAGTAGGTAGACGCCAGGAATGCTGCTAAACATCCTACAATGCTCAGGAGGGTTCTACCTTTCCCAACAAAGAATTATCCAGTCCAAAATGTCAATACAATCGGCCCTCTTTATCTGTGGAACCCACAGATACAGAGGGTCAACTGTACTACGTCATTTTATATAAGGGACTTGAGCATCCACGGATTTTAGTATCCCTGAGGGGTCCTGGAATCAATCCCCTGTGGATACTGAGTGCAGACTGTGGTGTTGAGGCTGAGAGTGCCTATGCTAAAGGCAGTGAGCAGAGTAAAAATTCACATATAGCAACTGAGAATCTGGCCATGTAAGCTGTGGTCTCCAAGTCTTCCTTTTCTCAGTGGAACCACACCATCATGCTTAAGTGACAGGGTAATAAAAATGCCATTTTTGAGCCAGAAACCACTAAATACTTTTCTACATACACTATCACACTGAGCCATTCTTTACTATGAGCAAAAAAACACTGGAGGTTTCTGAAATAATGTGTCCCGGTGAACATTTAAATGGACAAAACTTTGATATTATTACTCTATCTATTAATTAGGATACAATGACTTCTTTGTTCTGGTTTCACTGCTGCAAACTCTAGGCCCAATTACTGACTAATGGTGCCGTGAAAAATAATTGCACCTATGTGCCAAGACTTCCACACACTATGTGTTTTTCTTCACCAGATAGTCTACCTGACTGTTGAAACTGAAGAACTCTGCTAATTCCCATTACCGTATTGCCCCCTCTCACATGAAGCATGAAGTTTTTGCCTTAAGAGCCGAGTCAATCCCCTAGAAGCACATAATTAAACACAGATTCCCATACTTAAAAGCAGCATAGGGTAAGCGTCCTGCTGTCTGAAGCAGTCAGAAAGATTCAACATCAGCTAAGGCTGAGAGGCAGGAGAGAAAAGCAGTAGGATCAACGCAGAGATGAACTTTAAGAGAGAGAAGTTCTCATGAAGTTACTCAGAGTATGAAAGTAATTGAGCTAGCAAATCAACTTTTCCCAGCGTGGAGCAGGGGATGAAGAAGACAGTGAAGTGGAACAGGTCCTTCTGGACAGGTTTAACTGGAAAGCTCTCCTGATGACACTGTCAGCGTTAAGACAGAGACCCAAGGAGCTTCTCGTACCAGATCTATTGAGAAATACCATTTGTTAGAGAACACACAAAGAAAAGGATAACAATGTAAGTGTCCTCATTCTGTTTTCCAACAATGTATGGCAGATGAGACTTTCTCTTGCTTTTTCATTTACCAAAGAGTTATTTTTGTATCTGCTTTTTTCCCCTCCTAGCCAACAAATCCATCCAATCATTCATTCGAATGATGAGCATCTATTAGATGTTAGGGCCTGTTCTATAAAGCCTGAATCCCTGTTCCATGGAGTTTATACTACCTACCTGATTTCACCTAGACTTCTTTTCAGGTTGCAGCTGTTTTTAACAGCTGCCCAAATGCTTTGTTCAAATAAAATGACAACATGAAGAAAAGCAAAGTGCATGCCAGAGTTCACGCGAAAATACCAGGCCAACTGACACGTCATACGTAGCATAACTCAATTTTACAGGCTTGGTTTGTTTACGTGGCTAAGTTATAACGTGTTTTTTTTCTCATATCCGAAACTCTTCATAACTCCTTCTGGCTTCTCCCCCTAAATAGTCAGATTTCCTCTCACAGCTGATCTTATCTCTGCTTTTGTAACCTGTCCCCACAGACATTAACCTGCACATTCTTCCATTGTCTCCCATCACTACTCATCTTCATACTGGTCCCACATTCCAAGTCTACCTGTTCCCACACCCCTGAGAGGGAATTTGACCTGGGGAAGATGCAACTATCAGACTGAGAGATGGATTTATTCTTTCATTCAGTAAGTATTTATTACGAACCTACCATGTGGCAAACACTGCTAGGGGCAAATCAAAATGGACAGAGAGCCTATCTGGGTAGAACTTGTGAACTATAGGAGACAGACAAAGGATGCATATATAAAAGCAACTGTGATAAGTGCTGTGAGAGCAAAAGACAGGATTATGCCAGGGCAGAGCAGGGATCCCACCTGGGCTGAGCGCAGGGAGTGTTCTGCCAGGGTGCTGTATTTGAGGAGTCCACTGGGCTAAGGGCGGGTGGGTGTTTGGCAGGGAGACTGGGATGGCAGAAATTCTAGGCAGAGAAAACAGCATATGTGAAACCTGCCACTTTTAGAACTGAAAAGAGCTTTGCAGGATAAAGAAAACACGAACCCAGGCAGAGAAGGGACCAAGCCCCAATCACACAGGGCCCTGGGAGTCAGGTCTGTGGTTCTCAAGCGCATCAAGTGGTTCTCAAGCGCATCAAGCTGTTGAAGGGTCTAAACACTGGAGTGAAATGATGAGATTTGCATCTTAGCAAGGCTGATCTGGCTGGATGCTAGAGTATGTATTAAAATTCTCTTCGGTGGCCTCCATTAGGTTTTCCATGGACTGTTCAAGTCCCTGTGAATTTTTCTTGTGGTATCACAAATTCCTTTGCACTGTGTGAGTTTTACTTACTCAACTAGATAAGTGCTAGCCACAGTGTTAAAACCACCAGAACTTAGAGCCTGCCTGCATTTGGCGGCAGCCTGTGGCCCACATCTTCCCCCCTAAACTATTCAAGAGGAAACTGAAAAGGCCTGACAAATCTCAGCTCCTCTGGGCAGAGCTAGAGACGGGGATCAGTCTTTGTACTCATCCGCTGGGGCTCTATCTATGACCTCATTCTGCTAATAAAAAAGAAAATATTTTTCTTTAAACCAATGGATGACTCACTGCAGAGAAAAATGATGGGATTTCCTTTTGAGAAGTATGATAAATCTAATCTGGGAGGAACAGGGCGGGCATGAGTGAGGGCAGGAAGAAAGAAGAGAGGATATTTTAGGGAATGCAGGCTCTGATTTAGATGTTGAGATGCAGAGCACAAACTTGCTCCATATTTGAAACTAGAATGGGCACAGCAGGCACTGAAAATCTCTGTGTAGCAAAGACAATGTTGACCCTGGCAGCCAGCAAGTGTCTTCGTGGAGGAGAGAGGGAAGGATGGGTGGCATGCTATTGCCAACCCATAGTGTGCTCCCAGCCCCAGCCCCTACTTCTCTGCCCACGCTGACCAGGGCCTGAGTTACCCAAGGGAAGGCTAAAGACAAAGGAGAGGGTCTGGGAGAACGTAAGCAATACACTCTGAAAATTCAAGACTTCTACCTACTACACGGTCTCTGACAAGCTGAACTTCAGATCGGCTTGCCTCTAGTCACCTGAGTGCTCTGTCTACCTGCCTGACAAGGATCTTGCTGCAGGTGACCCCTGTTGCCTGAGGTGCATACAACCTTTAGAACTCAGATAACAGGTGCTACCTACTAGTTATTAACCTCAAATGTCAGCACACATCAGATGAGCTATTTAAAAAGTGTCAGGGGTCTAGCTGGCTCCAAAACTCTCTTAGGTTCCACTGTCCAAATCTGGGATAATTTGGGCATCAAAATAATATGATTAATGATAGTAGCAGATTTCAATCCACTGAATAAATCAGGTATCTGTGAGTCCATAATGCTATAAGAAATATATCATAGAGTGCCAATTTATAGTTCAATAAAGAAAGAATCATGGAAACAGAAAATCACCATTTAACAACGATTATTAACCGTAGCTGACTCAGGCAGGAATCATGAACGGCTGCTAAGTCTAGTGTGTAGAGATTTCCTACTGAAGAACAGGATATTGGTGTGGCCTCAGAACGCCTCCCACAAAATACGTGTCAATCACAAAGACAGAAATGGTGACGGTATGGTGCAGAAAGCTGACCAAGTACCACGTGGACCCGGTGATCAAGGCTACCAACAAGTGCCCCTGAGGTCATATTCTGAGAAGAGCACAGTTTCATTTCTGTTGGGTTTCCGCCCAGAAAGCATGCCTGAATCTGGAAATGTTCATGGATCCTACCTGAAAGACATCCTACAGAAGGACAGGTCTCTCTTTTTTTTTTAGGCTGTGCCATGTGGCTTGTAGGATCTTAGTTCTCTGACCAGGGATCGAACCCAGGCCGCCGGCAGTTGAAGCGCGGAGTCCTCATCACTGGACCGCCAGGGAATTCCCAGGTCTCTATTTTTATTTTATTTATCTTTTTAATAGATCTTTATTGGAGTATAATTGCTTCACAATACTGTGTTAGTTTCTGTTGTACACCAACATGAATCAGCCATTTGCATACATATGTCCCCATATCCCCTCCCTCTGTTTTTTTAAACATCTTTATTGGAGCATAATTGCTTTACAATCGTGTGTTAGTTTCTGCTTTATAACAAAGTGAATCAGTTATACATATAAATATGTTCCCATATCTCTTCCCTCTTGTGTCTCCCTCCCTCCCACGCTCCCTATCCCACCCCTCTAGGTGGTCACAAAGCACCGAGCTGATCTCCCTGTGCTATGTGGCTGGTTCCCAAGAGCTATCTATTTTACATTTGGTAGTGTATGTATGTCCATGCCACTCTCTCACTTTGTCACAGCTTACCCTTCCCCCTCCCCATATCCTCAAGTCCATTCTCTAGTAGGTCTGTGTCTTTACTCCCATCTTACTCCTAGGTTCTTCATGACCTTTTTTTTTTTTTTCTCTCTTAGATTCCATATATATGTTAGCATACGGTATTTGTTTTTCTCTTTCTGACTTACTTCACTCTGTATGACAGACTCTAGGTCTATCCACCTCACTACAAATAACTCAATTTCGTTTCTTTTTATGGCTGAGTAATATTCCATTGTACATATGTGCCACATCTTCTTTATCCATTCATCTGTCAGTGGACACTTAGGTTGCTTCCATGTCCTGGCTATTATAAATAGAGCTGCAATGAACACTTTGGTACATGACTCTTTTTGAATTATGGTTTTCTCAGGGTATATGCCCAGTAGTGGGATCACTGGGTCATATGCTAGTTCTATTGGTAGTTTTTTAAGGAACCCCATACTGTTCTCCATAGTGGCTGTACTAATTCACATTCCCACCAGCAGTGCAAGAGTGTTCCCTTTTCTCCACACCCTCCCCAGCATTTATTGTTTCTAGACTTTTTGATGATGGCCATTCTGACCGGTGTGAGATGATATCTCATTGTAATTTTGATTTGCATTTCTCTAATGATTAGTGATGTTGAGCATTCTTTCATGTGTTTGTTGGCAATCTGTATATCTTCTTTGGAGAAATGTCTATTTAGGTCTTCTGCCCATTTTTGGACTGGGTTGTTTTTTTGTTACTGAGCTGCATGAGCTGCTTGTAAATTTTGTAGATTAATCCTTTGTCAGTTGCTTCATTTGCAAATATTTTCTCCCATTCATACACCATGATCAAGTTGGGTTTATTCCAGGAATGCAAGGATTGTTCAATATATGCAAATCAATCAACGTGATACACCAGATTAACAAATTGAAGGAGAAAAACCATACGATCATCTCAATAGATGCAGAGAAAGCTTTAGACAAAATTCAACACCCATTTATGATAAAAACCCTCCAGAAAGTAGGCACAGAGGGAACTTTCCTCAACTTAATAAAGGCCATATATGACAAACCCACAGCCAACATTGTCCTCAGTGGTGAAAAACTGAAACCATTTCCACTAAGATCAGGAACAAGACAAGGTTGCCGACTCTCACCACTCTTATTCAACATAGTTTTGGAAGTTTTAACCACAGCAATCAGAGAAGAAAAAGAAATAAAAGGAATCCAAATCAGAAAAGAAGAAATAAAGCTGTCACTGTTTGCAGACGACATGATACTATACATAGAGAATCCGAAAGATGCTACCAGAAAACTACTAGAACTAATCAATGAATTTGGTAAAGTAGCAGGATACAAAATTAATGCACAGAAATCCCCTCCCTCTTGAGTCTCCCTCCCACCCTCCCTAGCCCACCCCTCTAGGTCATCGCAAAGCACCAAGCTGATCTCCCTGTGCTATGCGGCTGCTTCCCACTATCTATTTAACATTTGGTATATAGGTCCACGCCACTCTCTCACTTTGCCCCAGCTTCCCACTCCCACCCCGTGTCCTCAAGTCTATCCTCTATGTCTGCATCTTTATTCCTACCCTGAAACTAGGTTCATCAGTACCATTTTTTTTTTTTAGATTCCATATATATATATATATATATATATCTAAATCTGTCAAGGTCATCAAAGAAAGGAAAGGCTAAGAACTGTTTCAGATTGAAGGCGATTAAAGAGATATGACAAATGCATGTCTTTATACACATACACACACACACACAAGCATGTACATACATGCAAAAAGAGAGAGATCAAATGTGGCAAAATATTAACCACTGGGGAATCTGAATCTGGATGAAGGATGCATGAGAGTTCTTTTATAAATTTTCTCTAAGTTTGAAATTATTTCAAAATAAATTACATAGATATAGATGATAATAACCTCCTCTACTTGTGCCTCCAGTATCTTTGCGGTACATGAGAGCAGTCAGTGTGAGTCACCAGGGAGCATAGCCAACACTCTGCTGTTACTCCTATGCAAATTAAGCGGCCTGTTTTTTATCAAGCCTAATGTCTCTGCTCTCCTATATTATTCTTTGAGGAATTTTACATTTGTTTGAGGTATCCCTGGAAACATAGAGCTTCTCAGATATTAATTTTGCAGATTGGTTGCCAGAAGCCCCATTATAGAAAATAAAGCCCAAAAGTTCCTTTCTGTTGCATTAAAGGTCTTCAACAATTTTGTCCCCAATCCAGCACTTCCCAGTTTCCTCCCTCCGCCCACCACCACCACTCCGAATCTCAACCAACCAAGCAACTTTAAGCCTATCTGCCTTTGCTCACTCTGTTCCCTCTACCTGGCATGCCCTTCCCCAGCTTCTTCCATCTGTCAGAATTAGCTGCTTTCACCTTAGGGCCCCAACCCAAATATCCCATCCTTTGTAGAGTCTGCCCTTATCCCTAACTGCTTTGTCCTGGAAAGAACTGGTCACCTTCTTCCCTCCATTCTCCTAGAACTCTTTGCTAATGCGTACTGAGTTGTGTTGTGACTGCCAGGCACTTGCCTGTCTTCCCCCAGCAGACTGTAGGTGTGCTGTGGGGCAGGAGCCAAGTAGTACTTTTCTATCTTTCAGTGCATAGCACGGTGCTTGGCACACAGCATGCTCGGTATTTGGTGAAATGAAAAACCCCATGTCTAGGCATGTACCAGTTAATTAAGTATGGTGGAGGAAGAGCTGTAGTGATTAAAATCAGGCACTCTGGGACCAGACTGCCTGGGTTCGAATCCTGCCACTGCCACTTTCCAGCCCTTGGCAAGTTAGATTCTATTCCAGCTGTATAACTGGGAAAAGAATAGACCTGCCTCACAGTGTTTTTGAGGAGTACTGAGAGCTATGTCGGCAGACTACTATTATTATTTACTATTATTGGACCACCCTCTGTTGTTTGGTGAAGCACATAGACCTGGCATCCAGATAGTCCAGAACTCCTCTCCCTCCACCCTGCTTTTTCTCCCCCTACCCCCACAAAGCTAGGGTTTGAGGTATTTGTGATGCTTTTCAAAATTGAGTTTGCTAAACATCTAAACTGGTTTCTGCTGGCTGAGGGAGATGCTGGCTGGGCCCTGCAGAGGATGTTCATGTGTATGTGTATGCACACTAGGGCTCAGGGGAGTGGAGTATGGGTGCTGGTTAGGTATACAGGAAGCCCTAGTCCAGCATCAATTATGCATAGGAAGGAAGTAAAATAAAAAGTAAAAGCGGGGCTTCCCTGCTGGTGCAGTGGTTGAGAGTCCGCCTGCCGATGCAGGGGACACGGGTTTGTGCCCCCGTCCGGGAAGATCCCACATGCCGCGGAGCGGCTGGGCCCGTGAGCCATGGCCGCTGAGCCTGCGCGTCCGGGGCCTGTGCTCCGCAACTGGAGAGGCCACACAGTGAGAGGCCCGCGTACCACAAAAAAAAAAAAAAAAAAAAAGTAAAAGCGGAAAAACTTCCCCAATCTTTAAAAGTATATTACGACCAAGTTAAGATATTTTCTTCTCACAATAAGAGGACAAAGGTAGGCACTAATTTTTATCAACAATCTCATTCTTCTATCTCTACTGAAGTCGTAAGAGTAGAGCATTCTTTAACACACTGTGCAGAGACGTGTGCTTTAGAACCAATGACTGCATTTCCATGCAGTCATCCAGAATGGCTTGCCTAAACTTGGGGGCGGGGGGCAGTATAATTTTTTCATAAAACAAGTACAGGAGCTATAAATACTTCCTAGTTCACAGACAAGCAATGGGCAACAAGGGTCTGGAATTGCACACTCAGTGACAAGGTTTGTACTCATAAAATGAGGGGACTGGTGGAACTCGATGATTTCCAAAGGTTGCTTCCAGACCATGACCCTTTCACTATACTTCACACAAAATTCCATAACATCGCACGCTATGTGAGCAAGTGAAGGAAGAAATTAATTAGAGCAGTTGTCAGACCAGATGAACTCATACAGAGCCCGGGGCCTTGCTCTCTGCCCACTCCATTGGGCAGCACTTTCCAGCTGCATGGTAACAAGTGGCACAACTCAACAATCCCCAAATGCAGCTTCCTTTTGCTGTATCATCAGTCCTATCCTGGGCAGGCCTTAGGAGTCCAGAAGCCAGGCTGCAGGTGAGCAGTGAGAGGGAAGAAAGTGGAAAGGGTTACAGTTCCTGGGAATGGAATGGGCGATGTGTTAATAAAGGACACATTGTAGTAAGGAGGATGTGACATTACAGAGGCCGGGAGGGTCACATAATGGCCCTCTTCTCCAGGGATCAGTGCCAACTAGAAGATGCAGCGACTCTACCCAAAATCTGTCTCGTAATAGTCAAGATACCACGGGCACTTCAGTACTTGTTCTCACCAGCCTCAGCAGTGCTGCCTTCTAATGTCCACCGTCTAATTTAAAGACTTACTGATGAACTAGAGCCTAAATTTGTCATGCACGCACAGATGGGACATAGCTTGGGGACTAAATGCTGTTTTCCAAACTTTCTTCAAAAGTAACACGTTGCGGGCTTCCCTGGTGGCGCAGTGGTTGAGAGTCCGCCTGCCGATGCAGGGAACACGGGTTCGTGCCCCGGCCCGGGAAGATCCCACATGCCGCGGAGCGGCTGGGCCCGTGAGCCATGGCCGCTGGGCCTGTGCGTCCGGAGCCTGTGCTCTGCAACCGGAGAGGCCACAACAGTGAGAGGCCCGCGTACCGCTAAAAAGAAAAACCAAAACCAAAAAAAAAAAAAAAAAGTAACACGTTGCTCTAAGCATACATAGGAAATGTGCCAAAGAGTCATTTTGTGAAAAGCAGAGAAGCAGCACAAGCTAGGACTTCGGGACAGAAAGGCTTTTCTAACAAAGCATTACAGTTTTTTTTTTTCTTTTTTGGGGGATGGGGCTAAAGTAATTACATGAATCCCAGCCCTTATTTTGTTTTACAGTATTTACATAAGAAAAAGAAACCGGCTTTAAGGCACACTGAGCAGCTCCCTATGAAAACAGAGCTGAAAACAAATGACCGAAAATGGATTTACCAACAAGAAAGGAAATTCTGTGATTTAAGTAAGCCATAAACTCAACAACTCAGACCTTAACATATACATACAACCTCTCACTCCCACGACAATGACATCTTTATGTTAGAGCCACGGGCTAAAGCTGAAACTGTCACTGAACCAAAAATCCAGGACTGAGTTATTCTTTCCAGCCTGTAAGAAAAGCAAATATTTTTTATAACATACAGAGCTTGAGTTTATATTTCACCAACCCCCATCCAAATGTCACACTCTCCTCTATTTTTCTTTTTTTGGGCTTTCTTACTTACCCACCCAGAAACAAAATAACTGTAATTTTCAGCAAGCAGGAAGCCAAGTCTCAGGCCCACTTCCCTCAGCATTAAAGGGCCTGCACACGTTAGCAGGCAAAGAGCCCAGGAGCTGCTGCAGAGCATTTATTTATACCCATTTGGAATTTCCTGACCAACTAACAGCCTGCTGGCCACGGGGTTTAATTCCAAGACTCTCGGCGTCAGTGAGACAGCAAAAACTACCAATGAACAAAACTGCTAGCAAGGATCTTAACCCTGAGGTAAAGACAGACCTCTCCCATGCCCCTTCCAATTTTTCAAACAAACTATGCTCGTATCTTTCAGACACATGAAATGCTAACCTAGAAATACAGCTGCAAATCTGCTAATTCTAGGAAGAACACAGACTGAAAGGCGGCAAATGTGTCCTTATTTCTTCCTGC
>NW_006793764.1:1635934-1656921 GCF_000442215.2 Lipotes vexillifer
TATTTCTCCCTGCTGACTTAGTCCCTCCCCCAAACCCTCCAGTGCTGAGAAAAGCTCCCTGTCACAATCTGAGCCATAGCGCAGGGCTGTTCTATGAAGGAAATGATTCAGTGTTATGCTGAACCCAGGCTGGGCTTGAGGCAAGTGATTTCTTTTCTTGGTTTATTCTTATTTAATGCAACATGTAATTTGAAGGCTAAAAACACTCCCATTTGTAAACCACAGACCCAAATCTTTTTTTTTGTTTCATAGTTCCTTAAACATTTTATTCCAATTAGATCATGTGACTTTCAAAGACACAGAATTAGTTCCCAAACAAGTGCATTCTGTTTTAGGGGGATAATATCTTTGAGTGACATTTTGTTTCTGTTTTAAACGTTTACTAAGAATGAGATGTCCCTCTAAGGGTTTAAATTCACCACCAAAAAAAAAGAGGGGAAAAAGGGTTCTTTTAAATCTGTTCTTCACTTGTGCCTAAGTATATTGGGTAAACGTGACTGACTCTAGTGGAATAAAGTTTAATTGAACTCTTCTACAGGGCACGTAAGCAAAGCTAGTTCTAAACAGTAAAACAGAGATTAACAAAGATTAAGGATGACTCTAAATGGTCTGTTTTATAAAATTCAAAATGGGACAGCTATGTGGAGAGAGGCAGAGTTTTACAAGAACCCCTGGATTTGCAGTCTAACTGGTCCACCTTAGTGCTGGCACATATCCTACCTCACTCCACTTATGTTCTCGTGGCTGAGTGCTTTAAAAGTGACTATCTTTGAAACAGACATTTTCCTGCGTGAAGCTACAAAGATCAAACTTTTTAAGATGACGTGGAATTCATCTGGGCTTGTTTTATGCCAAATAAACTGATTCAAAGAGAAATAACAAACTAATAAAGAACAAAGCTTCAAGTGTCAGATACTTTGAAATACAGGATCCCAAAACTTCCAAGTTATTTTACCCAACGACACCATATCAGATAAGAGATTTGAGTTAGATCAATTTTTTCCTTGTTTTTGGACTTAAGAAAAACTTTTTTGAGATATTTATGTACCATAAAATTCACCCATTTTAAGTGCACAGTTTGATGAGTTTTAGTTAATGTATATCGTTGTGCATCCATCCCCACAATCCAGTTTTAGAAAACATCCATCATTCAAAAACTTTCCTTAGGCTTGTTTTTTTTTTTGCGGTACGCAGGCCTCTCACTGTTGTGGCCTCTCCTGTTGCGGAGCACAGGCTCCGGACGTGCAGGCTCAGTGGCCATGGCTCACGGGCCCAGGCGCTCTGCGCGCGGCATGTGGCATCTTCCCGGATCGGGGCACAAACCCGTGTCCCCTGCATCGGCAGGTGGATTCTCAACCACTGCGCCACCAGGGAAGCCCCTTAGGCTTGTTTTATCATTTGCTTTTAAGAGAGAAATGTTCTCCTCTGTACTTCTGAGAAAATTCTGGTATTATTTAGTCACATTATTATATTCCAAACTAAGTATCAATATCAAAAGACTCGTTCTTAAGAATTAAACTGAGGAAAGCATCTGAATGTAGTGTTCCTTCATCCTGGAAAAAATTCTGCTAAATTTTTATTTTATAAATATGAAGACAGTTTATTCTACAAAAAGGTTGAAGGTCGTTATTTTGTCTGTGTGCTTCTATGAAGGCAAGGTCTAACAGAAAAAGTCACTGTATGCAAGTAAATGTCTAGTCCTTTATCAAGGATAACAAAAGTTGGGATGGGAGAAGAATTAAAAATAGGAGCTTCCTCTGACTGGAGAGTGTCAGTCACAACGGTTCCCACTGTCGGGAGAAAGACACACCTCTCTGCCTCTACTCTTCTTTAATTTATGTACAGAAGAAGCCACCAAATGAGACCTGAGAGGATGAAGATGTGCTCAAGACCTTTCCTCAGATAGGTGGGGAGTAGCCCGGAAAGGTGACTCCTTGTGAGAGGGGAAACGGGCTGCAGGCAAAGGCTTCTGTGACACCAGGCTGGCAGACAGTGTCCCAACGGTCCTTCCCTGGACGGTGGCTGCAGGACTCTGAGATGGCAACCAAGCGTATCAGTAGCCACAGTTCTGCTGACTCGTCCCCCCATCCCCACCCCAATGAATCAGAATCTCTTGTGGTGGGGACAGGGGCATCAGCATCTTTAGAAGCTTCCCAGATGAGTCTCTGCCACAGCCAGGGATGAGAACCTCAGCTCTAAACCAAGCAAACTCTGCAATTCTTAAGCGTGTTCTTCATCTTGGCTTCAAGGAAGCTGACAGCCAAACTGGGGGCAGCCCCTTAAGCAATTCAAGTAGCCTCAAGGTTCAGATCACAAGTTCAACTACCTTCAGACTCCAGGTTAATGATGGAAAGGAAGGGGTTCAGAGGGATTTGGGGGCAACCGGAAGGCACCTGTCCTCTCCAGATGACTGTGGCCCTGTGGAAGTACACATCCACTGATCCAGATCTTTTGACTTTTCAAGATAAGCTGCAGAAATTGTTGTGTTTTTTTAGAAATTGGTATTTTTATATGAAATTATCTAATGTAAAAAAATCTTGGCAATTAATTCAAATTAAAACAAAACCTTGGGTTGGTCAAACTGAACACGCTCCCAGGTCTCGGTATGACAGCAAGCAAGGACTTCATGGTATCCATTTGGGATGCAATTTCATTCCTGTTTCCATCCCTTTCCTTTTCCCATTTTCCAGGTGGCCAACTTTTTTTTCTTCTCATTTAAAATTGCTAGAGTCCTTGTTGAAACAAATTGAAGACAAAGACAACAACCAAAACAACAGCCTAGGATCCCTACCATGACCATTTCTCTCGCAGGTAATCTTGATAGCAAAAACCCTACCTGTAAGTCTTCATCCTGAAAAGAGACAGGTTGAAAGCAAGATGCTCTGCTGTCATGCTCATGAAGGACCTGCGTTGAGACTTCCCCTCAACCCTTAAAGAATTAAAATATCTTATCACGCTACGTCACCCATCCTCTCCTCTCAGGCTTGTGATGGGATATGACACCAAAACCTGGGTGTCTAAGGGAACTGCAGTGATGGAGAAAAATGGGCACAGTTCCCTTCCTCACCACCAGGGCTCCTTCTCTACCCACCTCCCTCATAGCCCAAGGAGGCTGACAGGACTTGAATGGGATTAGAAGGACAGGACAGGTCCAGCAAGGGCTTATAGTTCTTTCCCATCCTGTTACTGGGTGCTGGAAGAGCACTCCTCTTTACCTGCCTGGATTAGAAGGATCTGCGCCTAAAACTTAACATCAGGGAGATTTTCCAAGGAGAGACCACAATCAACACCAAAAGGGTGTGCCCCAGCGGAGGTGTGAGATTCCAGCTGGGAAACTGAAATCAGGAAGAGGATGCTATGGATGATGGGCCTATTTTAAAAGCCCAGAAAAGAATCCTCTGTCTTTGCTAAACCTTACTCAACAAAGTGCGTTTCCCCAAACACATTTAATGTTTAACACTAGAGTCACACTGAATTTCTACGGGTTGGGTTTTTTTTCATGGTCTGGGTTGCCTCATGATTATTACTTTCATTAAGTTTAAACTAAAGACTTTCTCACAATATATTTTCATCTGAGATTTGAAATCAACATTTAAAAAAGCCAAATGACAAAATGAACTGGGGCATGAAACTAAAGGATTTAAAACTTTAACTGAGATACCACAGAGACTATAAAGGCTGTAAATGGTGAAGCAGTAGGGACAGTTTATTTCCTCCCGTCTAAAAGGGGTGATAGATCTGTAGAGACCTTCCCCAAAAAACTGTGGGTGAGAAGGAAGGTAGATCAATGGCCATACTCCCGCCTTAGAGGTCACCAGCTCACCAAACCAGACTAGATAATAAGCAAGAGGAACTGACTGGAGCTCCCCCACCTCTCTCTGCTTGGATTGTTAACAAGCAGGGAAAGGAGCAAAGAGGCCATGGGAGCTAGAAAGAGCTTTCCAAATGGCCTCCAATAATACTCCTCTCTGGATAACCACATCGTACCTGGTCTCCTCTCCCTGGAACTCAAGGCATTTAACACACAACACCATTTTAAGCCTACCTTAGAGCACGTGATGGAGAGAAAGTATACACTACAACTTCCACTTAGCTGTGAGGTACGAGGAGGAAGACTCCAAGTATGTGTGACAGAGTGAAAGCCACCTGTTCATGCAGGGGAAATATCCAGGTGAACAGGCTGGGAGAAAATTGCCAAGAGTATGACAATATAAGATTGGCAACTGGTAGGGCTCAATTCAACCCCACAGATTCCTAAGCAGGCACTGTGCCTGTGTCTTGCTCTGTATTAGATGCCCAGCGTTAAGGCAGCACCAAGGAGGTGGGCTGCAAACATTTGTTGGTTGAACACTGAGCCTGTTGGCTATGCTGGGTACTACACAAGCCACAACGGGCATACCAAGATGAAGACGACATGAATCCTGCCTCTTAAGACCTCAAGAGATTACAGATTAATGAGATACGCAACCACAACGTTTACCTAAAAGCAAGTGATGGCAACTATTTAACAGAATACAGAGCTCTCCAGGAATAAAGAAGAGGAATGGGCGAATTCCCACTGGGAGTATCTGAGAACACGTGTTGGAAGAGGTAAGAGAGGAAGCAGGACTTGAAGCATAAGAAGGGCTCATATAAACAGATACAGGAAAGACATCCAAGTAAAGAGAACAGCGCTTTGCGCAAAGCCTACAGGGCAGGTAGGAGTGGGGGAGCAGCAGCTGGGGTGGTGGAGAAGCCCCTGCTTCTTTCACACCTCTTTGGACAGAGCAGGTCTCTTACTACCTGGAGCCATGGAGAACTGGGAAAGCCAACTGTGATTTTTGCAGGCATTATGACTGAAGAAACAGAAATGGACTATGATTTCTGTCAAAATAAGGCCCAAAACAAAGGCTCAGAGTAAAGAGCAGAAAACAGAGATTAAAGTTGATGAAAGCTAAAATGTTTGGAGAGACAGAGAAAATAACAAAAGTATAGAAAGCTCAATGACCCTTAATCTTGCCAGCCATCCTTAACAAAACAAAATCACAAAGTAGTGAGAATAAGGCAAAGACAGACCCACTTTCACAGAACCTCAGGGTTGGTCCTTCCACAAAGAAGGGAAACAGGTGCCCTCTGCCTAGTAAATTTCTGTGCAGTCTTTTAAAAGTGAGCTACTGAATGAATGAACTCACTGAACTGAATTATTTCTACTGAGTTTTGTATCATTCTTTCTGGTAGTCCAAAAACTATACCCTCACTTAAATTTACCACTATTTGGAAAGCCTACTTTTTCTGTCCAGAGGACAGAAAACCAAGGGATAATGTCCCAGAGGAAAAGCCCCCAGCTCTAAGCCCTCTTTACCTTTCTGGAAGCTTTTCTGTCTTGGATTTCTTCATTTAAAATCAGTATCCTGAGGTGGTGTAAGTTCCAGCACTGTCTTCCAGTTCCCAAATAATTTCCCAGCACCCGCTTTGGAGAATCCACAGCTCCTTGTATGTGTGTGTGATGAATGAGCGTTTAGAAGGCATTGCTCAGGGCCTGCTGAGATTCCTTATAGGACAGGCTGACAGGTAACCAACCACAGAGCTTATGATGTGACGTGACCTTTTCCCCTCACATTGCCAAACAGCTGTCCATGAGGCAGATTTGAAAACTGTGTGTGGTGCTAATGGAAAAATCTGGCGGCAAAGGGCTTCAGTATTTTGCAATTTTTCCCTGTAAGCTGCATTGCTGGAATGGTTTGACACGCAAACCATTCCCTCCTCCCCGACCGGCTTATGGACTTCCAGGTCTCCACCCTGCTGTGCTATAGAAGTCAGTATACCATCGGGCTGACTCACCACGTGAAGAGGTGGAATACTGGCTAGGGGACATGCTGCATGAAGCCAGCAGGTACTTCTACCTCCTCTGCCAGGTCATGGGAAGACAAATCAGGCTTTGTCCTCACGGTTGGAGGGAACATGCCAAATGGGCTGCCTCAAAAAACACTGCCATGGAGTGGCCCTGATTTGAATAAAAAATCCCAGTCAATCAATCTGAAATGCTAGGGAAAAGGAAATAAACCAGCCGTCACTTGGTGGGTATGCTGTCTTACATGAGGGGGATATTGAGAGCAGAGGAAGAGTGAACTTTTTTCTGTTTTAGTTAGAAGAATGTAAGAACTGATGCACGTGACTAACGATTTAAAGAGATTAAGCAGTTGGAATTATGAATTATTAGAAATGTCACCTCTCTCTCCCTCTGTTATATTTCTAATCTTGGCATATTCTCCCCCTTTCTTTCAGGAGACTTTTTTTTTATTTTTGGCTGTGTCAGGTCTTCGTTGCTGCGCGTGGGCTTTCTCTAGTTGCGGTGAGCGGGGGCTACTCTTCGTTGCGGTGCGCGGGGTTCTCATTGCGGTGGCTTCTCTTGTTGCGGAGCACGGGCTCTAGACGCGTGGGCTTCAGTAGTTGTGGCTCGCGGGCTCAGTAGTTGTGGTGCGCAGGCTCAGTAGTTGTGGCTCGCGGGCTCTAGAGTGCAGGCTCAGTAGTTGTGGCGCACGGGCTTAGTTGCTCCGCGGCATGCGGGATCTTCCCGGATCAGGGCTCGAATCCGTGTCCCCTGCATTGGCAGGCGGATTGTTAACCACTGCGCCACGACAGAAGTCCCCTTTCAGGAGACTCTTAAATGTGCCTGCTGTACAGAAACACTCGAAATGCTTTTGCCTAGTAGATAGTTGATGCAAGAAAAAGGCACTCAGAGAGTGGACAGGGAAGGGAAAATTTGGCAGGACAAGCTGAATCAATGTTTGAAAAGCTGATGGAATTTATCAACTAAACCAGATACTGTGAAATCAAATTCAGAAAATCCCATGACTATCACTTGATTCTATCCAACAGAGATCATGTCCAAAATGCAAAAGATCCCTTGGAGAGAGAACTGTTCCAATTAATAAAATCACAGAAAAAGGAGCTAAAATAAATTTAGTACTTGTGACTATTAATAGCAAGTTGCTTCCATAAACTATTACTCTAGCACCAGCTCCTTTAAATACAGGTTTATATGATGAAATGTAGCCATGTCCACAACCTCTGATCCAGCTGGTAGAAATGTCACGAACCACTCAAATCTGGCTTGTCACAAACAAGACAAAGTAAGAGTACAAAGATTTAAATTTCAGGATAAGAACAAATCCCATGAATCCAATAATTTTTTTTCTCTTGGTCCAGTTCTCCCTCATGTCTGTAGTTCTGCTTTTCATTCTGTTGGTTAGAAAAGCCTTCTGAATATTACAGAATATTATTCAATCTGAATTTTCAGCCATGGCTTGCTCCAAGAACTACTAGGATTAGAAATCTGGTCACTATTTTTAAAAATCCTCAAAATAGCTACATACTTATTTTTAAGCTGTGAGATCACTTGTCCATATAGAACTGCCAGCTGAGATCACTAATGCTATATATGTAAGTGGCTGCATATTTTAAACACTTCTCTTGTTTTCAGGCTTCATAATGAACTGCAACCCAAAAGCAGAGCCAGGCTTTATCCTCTAAAACATGAACATACTTTTCCTAAAGCATATGGAATAGAGTACACTCCAAAAATATCTAACAAGGCAGCCAAGGGAGGAAAGATAGAATCATGATTTTTTTTTTGACTTAGAACTTCTACAACTGTATGAATGAATCTTACCAAGTCTGATTTCCTGGTTGGGTCTTATTTGAGGATTTTTATTAGAGAAGTCTACTCAATGCCATTTTAAAATATGTTGCCAGAAAAGAGCAAGAATTCATTATCTCTGTGAACTTGAGAACTATGCTAACTATTTTTCATGCCAGATCAAAGAGCCTTTTACAGAAAAGGTCCCCAAAGCAGAAACTGTGAGCTTTAGTCACTGATTTTCCTCCAAACCCATTCAAACCTTTCTCAGAAACTGCACAAAGGAGATGAACAGGAATTATCCGGGACACAGGAAGAAGGAAGCTAATGGGCTCAACTAGCCCACCCAAAGTTCTTCCAGAAAGAGGGGAAGTGTATAATCAGAAACAAATGTCAATACTCACGATGGGAAGTCTGCGGGTGAGCAGGGCACAAAATATTCAAGTCCTTGTAGGAAGGGCTGTTGTAATCCTTTGCCTCACTATGCAGTCTCCTAATGATAGTAACAGCTCAAGTTCTTAACATAGCCAATCTCCCTGTTGGGCTTTTATTTTGTGTTTTTTCTTTTTTGTTGGCACCCACAGTGTATCAGGGCAGCAATCGACAACTGAAGGGTACTTTGCCCAGCACTCAGGACTAGCAAGAGCCTGGATTCTATCCTTCTTACACCCAAGTCAGCTGGTACTTGCTGGGAGATAAGTCATCCTTCCTCAGCTTAGCTGGAGAGCTAATCGCCTGTCTGAAATCTGATGCTTAACCCATTATGACTCGCTCATGGTTTGAAGCAAAAATCTTATAAGGCGAAGCTGGCTACAGCTTAAAACCAAAGCCTTGAAAGTTTATAAAACAGGCAAGCCCTGACAAGGGAGGGACTCTTCAGAGCCTCCTGGGGGCTGGACAAATTCTGGGGTTCTGATTAACCAGACAAGCACGACTCTAAAACCCAGGGTCCCTGTTTGTAGGTGGTCTTGGCATTTTAACAGTAATGAAATTCAAATGCAAATACTTCTTACTTAAAAAAAAATAACTATCTTACCAAACACCATCACTATAAGAAAGTAAATTATTTCATTTATAAACTTCAGCGTGAAATTAGCCTTCAAATAACTAACAACGAAGTTTCATTTGAAGTTGAAATGCATAATCTAATTAAATCCAATTAGTAAACACATCAAATAACAGGATGAAACTGCATGATATACTAAATATACAAATATTATATATATATATATATATATATATATATAGTATTAGAATATGTTTGTTAATTTGGCTCTATGAAACAAAATTCACACGGAAAAAAATAACCCCTGTCAGGAAGGACATGTTATTTGTAATCATTCTACTTTTGGGTTTTTTGTAGTTTTCTTAAATACATACTTTCCCCTTGATCTGTTTCCCCTTGATCGGATCTTCAGACACTATACTTCTGATTTTTAATGTCAACAGAAGGTCTCAAACAAAGGAAAATTACTTTCCATATTCAACTTCTGGCTTAGCCATGGTGGCAAGTCGTATTTTGCCATCTGAAAATAAGGAAGGGAGATTGAACAGGAGAAATCAAAATCCTGGCTAGCTCTTACATATGTTTTTATGTTAGGCAGCTCTGTGTTACCCTCTCAGCTCTTCTGATAACCACTGAACACACCGCTTAGGGGAAAATGCAAAGTACAAACAGGAACACTCATTTAATCCTCTTGCAGATTGTATCAGGAGACCCTGGAAGGTCAAGAAGGGTACCCATGAATTAAAGCAGCCCCAGTTTCTAATCAGCTTACTCTCTGTCTTTGGAGTAATACAAACACAGATGTCAGGTCTAAGACTCACCACCATGAACACACCACCTCTGCCATGCTCTGTGACATTCTTTACAGATGGTCTCAGAAAACACCAGGTTGGCTCCAGCCAAACCAGTCAATGCAAATTGGTCTTGTCTTAGACTTGACAAACAGCACGCAATCCCTGCTTTCAGGTTCACTGCAGTGGGCTCAGAGTTCTGTTTGAGAAATCCTCCTGCCCAGAAAAAATATTTACACAACGGAGAGTGGGCTGCACTGCACTGCAGCCTTCTGCCTGCTCGGCCATGAGTCTTTGGCTCTCTCTGATTGGCCAGGTCTTATCAGTGGCCTTTGTACCTCATTTAAGATCAGCATGGAGAAAAAACCTGGAGCCAAATAACTGACCAGGGTAACAAGATTTTATGAAAGTTATTATATTAATTTAAAATGACAACCAGGGCTTCCCTGGTGGCGCAGTGGTTGAGAGTCCGCCTGCCGATGCAGGGGACACAGGTTTGTGCCCTGGTCTGGGAAGATCCCACATGCCGCGGAGTGGCTGGGCCCGTGAGCCATGGCCGCTGAGCCTGCGCGTCCGGAGCCTGTGCTCCGCAACGGGAGAGGCCACAACAGTGAGAGGCCCGATCAACACCAGAGGCTGTCTTTTTTTCTTTTTTTTTTTTAATAGATCTTTATTGTAGTATAACTGCTTCACAATATTGTGTTAGTTTCTGTTGTACAAAAAAAAAAAAAAAAAAAAAAAAAAGACAACCAAATGTTTAATGTAGTTCAATAAGTATATTAAATGAGTAAGTATGCATCTGTCTGGAAAAATTCACATGTATTTGGGCTGTGAAAGAGAATAGCAAGAGAGGGAAAAACTGTAATAAACTAGCAAAGGCAAGTATTCACAGAAATAAAAATGGTGATGGCAAGCATAAAAAGTCACTCCCTAATGCTCATCTATCCATTTCATTTAACTGTCAAAGGACAGTAATTCAATTCTTTCCCCAGCATCACAGCATCCGACAGAGCCTGGCACAATGGCACCTGAGCCGGTGTTTATTACATCAGGAACTCATAACAGAGATAGCAAAACAAGAAGGATGGTGATTTTCCTGACATCTGACCAGCAAATTACATTGTGTTTTTACGGTTATTGTTTTATTTTTTATTCACAACAATCCTGTGAAGAAGGTAGGACAGGTATTATTATCTTCATCTGACAAATAAGCCACTTGTTATTTGGCTTCTAAAGAGATTCTAGGCTCTAATTAAAGTTTCACAACATTAATTAGTGTTTACAGAGGCATCGATCAGTACACTCAGTTTACAACATGATGCAAAAACTTGGGGAAAAGCACACTGTTCCTATCTCTAAATTCTTCAGAAATACAGCAATTTACCTAACCAATGACCCCCATTTACTTACTACTTGGCTATATAAAAAGAGAACAGTCAGCCATGAGCAATTTATGATGTTCATAAGTCATTACATTAACAAATGACATTAGGGTACTCTTAGTAATACCATAATAAAATGTTTTAAATTAATGAAAACAAAACTGGACCAGTCAATAGAAGTAGGATAAAGGATCTGGTGAAAAAGAGATAAAACTATGACAAACAATTGATAATGAGGGGGTTGCCAGTAAGAAGGAAGATGCAATCTGGAAGGTTCACAGGTAAGGTTGCCAGGTTTAGCAAATAAAAATACAGGACACCCAGTTAAATTTGAATTTCAGATAAACAAAGAATACTTTTATAGTATAAGAATGACCTCTATTTTATCTGGATACTCTGTCCACAAGGAGACTTCAACTTCCACTAGAATGTAAGATTCCTGAAAGCAGGGATTTTTGCCTGTTTTGTTCACTGTTCTATTCCCAGGGCCCAGAATGATGTTTGGCACGTTGTAGGTGCTCAGTAATATTTGCCATGTACTAGTTAAGTTTATTTCTTATGCTGTGATGGTATGTACATGGGTGCTTGTTACATAAACTTTACATATTTTGTATGTCTGAAATGTACAGTAATAAATTTACAAATTACAGCATTAACTAACTGCTCTTATAAGGGGGAGGGATGGAGTGGGAGGTTGGGGTCAGCGGATGTAAGCTATTATATATAGAATGGATAAACAACAAGGTCCTACAGTATAGCACAGAGAACTATATTCAATATCTTGTGATAGGGACTTCCCTGGTGGCTCAGTGGGTAAGACTCCACGCTCCCAATGCAGGGGGCCCGGGTTCAACCCCTGGTCGGGAAACTAGATCCTGCATGCATGTTGCAACTAAGAGTCCACATGCAGCAATTAAGAGTCTGCATGTTGCAACTAAGGAGCCCGCACACCGCAACTAAAGATCCCGCATGCCTCAACGAAGATCCTGCATGCTGCAACTAAGACCCGGCACAGCCAAAATAAATAAATAAATATTTTTTAAAAAATCCTGTGATAAACCATAATGGAAAAGAATATGAAAAAAGAATGTATATATAACTGAATCACTTTGCTGTACAGCAGAAATTAACACAACACTGTAAATCAACTATATTTCAAAAAAAAAAAAAAAATCAGTACCTTTTACCCAATCTAACTGAAGGACTCAATGGGGAAGTCACAGTATAAAAAGGACTTGGAATGGTCCCTTACCCAGTTTAAACTCTAAACAGGGACGTGAACATGGGATGATCAGTCTTCAGGTGTGTTTTGCAGCCAAGGGCACAGTTTAACTAGGTGGTACTTTTCTCATCTGTCTTCTTTTGCATCTGCTTTATTCCTAAGACCATGGAAAGTGTTTCTTTTGCCAGTGCTCTGACTGCACCATCACACAGGATTTCTCCTCATATTCTACGGAGCCCAAAGCAGTGATTTTTCAGGGGTAGGAGTAGGGAGGGAGACCCCTTTTGGGCATAGCACATCTAGGGGAAGTACAGTTTAAAAAAGCATATTTAATCTTATACTTTATTTTTGGAAAATGCAAGAAAACCATATAATTTACTCCACATTTAAAACTTCTACTAAACTATCCAAATAATGTAACTTTTTCTCATGGGAAAGATCAGTAACCAGCCTTCATTAGCTGCCATAAAGCTCTCTTTATCCCATCTTAATCTGGGTTTGTAAATGTTCTTATGTTAATTACATTTCAAAAAGTATATTTATAACTCACATACACTTTTGCATTGTTTGAGTTTGGCCTTTTTTGTTTTGAACAATGGGCAGCTATTTCTTTTGTAATACAAAGTGAGAAAAGAAAATGTAAAATAAAGATTTTTATAACTACAATCTCCACTATGTGAAATGCATAAAATTTAAAGAAGGAAATCATGCCATTTGCAGCAACATGGATGGACCTAGAGATTGTCATACTGAGTGAAGTCAGACAGAGAAAGACAAATATCATATGATATCGCTTATATGTGGAATCTAAAAAAATGGTACAAATGAACTTATTTACGAAACAGAAATAGAGTCATGGACGTCAAAAAAACAAACTTATGGTTACCAGGGGGAAGCGGGGGAGGGATAAACTGGGAGATTGGGATTAACATATACACACTACTATATATTGATATAAAACAGGTAACTAATAAGGACCTATTGTAGAGCACAGGGAACTCTACTCGAACTCTGTAATGACCTATATGGGAAAAGAATCTTAAAAAAGAGTTGATATATGTGTATGTATAATTGATTCACTCTGCTGTGCAGCAGAAACTAACAACATTGTAAATCAACTATACGCCAATAAAAATTTAAAAAATAAATAAATTAAATTAAGAAAAAAATTTTAAAGGCCAAATAGAAAATGAGCAAAAAATTTATTTTGGGGTGGTGGTATTGCCAGTAATTCTTGCTTTATTTTTTTGGAAAACACTAAACTTGTGTATTATAAAATTTTCTCTAATGAGTTTCATATATATATATGTGTATGTATATGTATACATAATGTATACATGTATATGTACCTGTGTGTGTACATACACATATATATTTATACACATATATGCATATATAAAATTAAAGTAATTGTGTATGACTAAGCCTCTAATCAGATTTGCTTACAGGCTTACAGAGGTCATGGTGATTAGAATAAACAAAATCCTTCCCTTGCGTTGTCCAGGCACCTTTGTGCAATAACAATTCATACCCTGACACCCCAGAAGTCACAAATCAGAGAGCTTTTCTTCACTTTCAGACTCAGTCCCCAAACCTGTTAGGCAGGACACCAGGTGAGGAAGAAAGGTTATAACTGTATCATCAGACTTCAGGAACAAAGGAAAAGGGATACTCCAGGACAAGTCAAGTTGGAAAGGGAATTAGGGTCACTTGGGGTAAGTATCTAAACCCTTGAATATATTGATTCTGCCAGAGATACCAGAGCGTTCCGAGGCACCAACAACTTCGAGCCCCCTTCCTCTGAGTGTGTGAGAAGAACTGAGGGCAGGAGAGGGAAGGGAGATCATAGCATCACGGGGGATTGAAACCCGCCCACAACTCTCAAGAAATTTCACAATGTTTCAATCTCTTCCCTTATCAAATATTCGACTAGAGAAAGAAGTAATAATCCTGACTTTCCTTTCTTCACTTAGCTAAGTTACTGAGCTTTTCTGTGCCATCATATAGGGACGACAGTGGTGGTGGTGATTATAACAGCATACTCTCCTAGAATTACTATGACTATTAAGTATGATAATGCAGGTAAAACATCTTGGGCACCATGGTAATACTAACTGTTCATTAAATGTTAGGTATTGTCATTCATATTTTATTAATGACAGCAGTCCTGAGCAGAATCTCTAATAGTCCTGAGAAGTTGAGCAGTAGAAAGGATAGGAAAAAGAATGAACAGAGTAAGATCAGTTGTTCCATAATAAACAATTGAGTTTATTTAGGTTTGGTTTGGGGCAAGCTAGAGCATCTTTCCAGAGGGGATACTTGCAGCTGGGATTGCTGAAACAGAAAGCCACGCACGGGCCAGGTGGGCCCAATTCAGACGTCTCCTCCTTCTGCTGTTGTTTTACAACTTACACGGCACTTGTGTGCACATTTCTGGTGCTCTCATTGGTTCTAACCCTGCAGGTGGATATACTTACTGATGTCTTACACATGGAGAAATAGTCCTGCCCCATAATTCATGGTTAATGCAGGAGATGGGTCTCCCCATTCCAATCCCACATTCTCTCCATTACCCAGTGCTCAGAGCCAGCAGAGCGAAGACCTTGGACTCAAGCGCTCCACAAGAATTCCCACATACACAGTTACTGCTCTCACACGTTCTGCTATTTGGCAGATAGCTCAAAAGAGGAATGAACACTTAGAGTACCATTTCGGACAGGCTGTCATCTCCTGTCATATACTGTCTCTTAGGAGGCTTTTCTCAGCAATTGTTCTATAAATTTCTCCAAAATCTTATATAAGCAATATTGGAATAGATATGCAAACTCTATAGGTCTCTAACATAACCAAAGCAATAATCAGAATACAAGTCCTAATGATTCATAATATATTTGGTTTGCTGCACATTCCCCTCTGGGAAAGTTACTTTAAAAAAACAAAAGCTGCTTGGGAGTGGATACTAGGAATTGGTTTTAAGCATTCAAACTCATTTCCTCTTTCATCGTTCAATCCCTCATAAAGAAGCGCAAGAGGAGTGTACATTATTCTTGCATCAGCATTCAGTATTTCACATTTATCTTTCAACACTCCAATAGAATTGACTTAGGTAATAATTTACCTAGATGATTTTTGTACATAAAGTCTCTAAAGATAAAAGCAAATTCTCTAAGAGATTAAAACAGAACAACAACAAAAAACTTCAATGGACAGAAATTGCTTGAAATCCTAGTTATCTAGGCAACTTATTATTTATCCATTATTAAAAAAGAAATAAATTAGTTTGAGCAAAGACACACACTAATACACACACACACACACACACACTCTCTCCAGAACATGGAGTTACCTGGGGCACAGCCGTTAACCTTTGTGGTGTGAGCCATGCTGGCTTGAATCCAAAGACAGATACAGAAAGGAATGAGGAGTCATGCAAATTTTATGCATCAAGTTCCCAATCGCACTCAACCTGAAACAATAAAGAGAGCCCCATCAAAATGGGTCATTTAAAAATATGCACAACACGAAATCTTAGACTTCTGTTTACAAAGATGACTGCTAATGGAGAGAGCAAATTGGAAGCGGGGAGAGACAGCCTGTGGAACAAGGTTGTGACTGCCCCGGACCCGGCCACTGGGTGTTGAGAGTGACACACCCACAGATGCACCAGTGGACAGGTGCTGAAAGCAGGTCTCTAGACACAGTACTCTTATGGGAGATAAAATATGTTCTCCAGAAACGTGACTTTTTAAGGAAGGTGGCCTTCAAATACAAATATGTATCATTCTGTATCATTTCACAAACTATTTTTCATTTTTACATGTATCCTCCTTTCCAAATGTTGGTTCAATAGTTTCATTTTCTCAATTGCACCAAAGCAGCTGTCGCACCAAATGCTCATTTTTTTAAAAGGTTAAACTTCATGTGAATTCTTCTGTGATAGCTCAAGTTTTTCACTGACCTAGTCTTTTTAAAACATAAATCTGACCCAGGCAGTCCCTGTCTTAAAAAAAAAAAAATCTTCAAAATCTCCCATTTTCCTGTTGGATAAACTTCAAATGACACAGCACGACACGTGGTTTTGAAACATTAGGGTTTGTTAGGCAACATATTTCTTATTTTATATCGATTCTCTGCTTAAAAGTTAACTGAGATTACAAGACATATTCCAATCACAAAATTTAAAACAAAAAACAAGAAAAAAACCCCACTGTTCCAATCTTTGCTTCTTCAAAATGTCTTTTGAGAAATGTTGGCAAGGGCTTCCCTCATGGCGCAGTGGTTAAGACTCCGCCTGCCAAGGTAGGAGACACACGGGTTTGAGCCCTGTTCCGGGAAAATCCCACGTGCCGTGGAGCAACTAGGCCCACGCACCACAACTACTGAGCC
This sequence comes from Lipotes vexillifer, assembly GCF_000442215.2. Taxonomy (NCBI): domain Eukaryota; kingdom Metazoa; phylum Chordata; class Mammalia; order Artiodactyla; family Lipotidae; genus Lipotes; species Lipotes vexillifer. Next base: position 1,652,340 of record NW_006793764.1, read on the forward strand.
TGCGCTCTAGAGCCCGCAAGCTGCAACTACTGAAGCCCATGAGCCTAAAGCCCGTGCTCCCCAACAAAAGAAGCCACCGCAATGAGAAGCTGGAGCACCTCAATGAAGAACAGCTCCTGCTCTCCGCAACTAGAGAAAGCCCGCACGAAGACCCAACACAGCCAAAAATAAATTAATTAATTAATTTTTTAAAATGTTGGCAAGGAAAGCAAACAATGGTACAGACAAATATTCCATTTCCACTGTGTCCAAATTCTCACTCTAAACCAACAAAATCCGAAGAAACTGAGCTTAACGAATTCCAAGCTGAGAAACAGTGTCAATTTAGAAACCCACATGAGCTTCCCAAAACAGAATGCTAAAATAAATAACATATCCATTTATCCTGGATTCTAATGCAGCCACTGATGTCATTTAAGAGCTTTTAATGATTAAAAAAAACTACTCTGTCATAACCTATTTTGTTAAAAATACATATGCACATATTTACACATCTATTTCAAATAATTAGAAGTAAATATGCCAAAATGTTCATTGTGGCTGCCCTTCAGTGATGCAATTATGGATGATTTTAGCTCCTTCATTACTTTTGTAATAACAATTATTTAAAAAAGAAACATTAGATACTTCCTGTCAACTTGGTTTTATCTGCTTTAAAATGCACTGAAGAAAGAAAAAAGTATTTTAAAACACTATGCAAAAGAAAACTATCAGCCCACAGTCATGGAGATCACAAGAGATTAGAAATATAAACAAACAGGAAGGAAGAGGAACCAGCTGATTGCTTTGATCACACAGGGTGAGAATTTCTTGCTGCTCAGCTAGGGAAATTTTCTTCACTGTTTGAATGGGTTTGCACGATGGTTCAAGGCTGACTACTGAAAGTAGCTCAGTGCAAACCCTAAAGGACCGGTTTCTACAAGGCTGCTTCTGACAGCTGTGCTCCTTGCATGGCTTTTCCAGCTACAGTGACTACTGCTCAGCTTACCCACAGAGACCTGACTCTCAGCCTCCCACTGGAGGCCTCCCAGCTCCCTGCTGGTCCCCAGTTTCTGTCTGGCAGAACACCAGGAGGGCAGGATGACTCTAATCTCTCTGTGTGGCAATCACCAGACATTCTGTTGGAAACAGGCACTGGTTCAGGTCCACAGCATTGAACTTGGAGAGTCAGAGCTAGCTGAATCAAAAGCCAGACTTTAGGGATAGAGTGAGCATTATGTCCGACAAATGTAGCTTTGTTAAGAAACAAAGGTGGGGACTGGGTAAACTGAAGAAGGGTGAGTGAGTTGATGAGGGGGCAAAAGAAAGAAGCCCAACAGCTTCTGGGATTATTCAACTAATTATATTTCTAAAAGCAACAATAACAAAACCTAAGCAAAAACTGTTTACTGGCCTCAATCTAGCCCTATGTGTCTGTATTCTTGCTTCATAATGGCTTGTAAATACCACCATTTAAATTCTTGAGGGCAAACAGAAGGCCAGAAGAAACAAGCTGCTTGTGTTATGGGTGAATGAAATATGTGTCAAGGTATTTGGATGGAGATGTGCCCAGAATCTTCCTAGTCAAGCTTCATAAACTTTGGTCCAAGGTTCTCTCTGGTTATTGAACCTCTCTCACCTGGCAGAAGATTTTTATCTCAGATTGAAATTGGTCTCTCCCACCCTCCCCCAAACTGAACAATAAAATCAAAATGAGGAGGAAGCCTAAAATTAGGAATCACAGGCATATATCACTGGTAAAATAACAAAATATGCCTGTCACTGGGTGTGGATCCTGGCAGTGTCTGTGCAGAAACAACAGTTTTATATTGTGTATTGATTTTTCCCAGTTATTGTTCATGCCTGACAGGTGGCCTCAAATTGTGAGGACTCAGTCTTCTTAATGATATGCAGTTTCTTATGTCAGTGAATTGTATAAACCAGAAAAGATTTGGCCGTGATCCATTCTGTTACAGATCAATAAACTGCTTCTTTTCACTGCCAGAGAAGACTGCAAACCAGTAAATCTTTAGTGGTACAACAGTGGCTTGGTTTTGCTCACTAAGAAAAAGTGCCTCAAAAAGATTTAGGAAAATACATCAACAGAGAAAATAAAGAATTTGTCTTCTTGTCTGTTTATTTTAAGAGACTGATCTGCATTGAAGAACATTTTAGCAGCTCCCCAAGTATGGTGCAGAGAATAATGCAGACATTGCATGAATTAACCCCATAGATACATTAGCTTAATATGAAACAGATATGAAGAAGAGCTCACTAGATCTTTTCTAAGAACACATCAATGAAAACAAATAAATGAAACAGAAATTTGATGTGCACTCTAGGCCAGCACTGTCAACCAACCAAATAGCATTGCCTTGGTTAGAACCAAGATAATGATGATGATAGCCACAACACTGATGACAATGCTGATGACAGCCAGTGTTTATCAAGTTCTTACTGCTATGTTATTGAAATCTAAAACATCATCTACTCCAAGCTGCACCATTATTTTAAGTACCTTTGATTTTAAAAAAGATACTGCTAATTAAATGGTAATAAAGTGCTTCTTAAAATTACATTAATTGTAAGACATATCCTCATTTCACAAGTGTTAAAATGTGAATCTTGGAATTGGCAAAATGATGTTACCTTTAAAAGCACTTTTAAAAGCACTTAACAGTTATTACCTTAATTAAACCTCACAACAACCCTATGAAGTACAAAAATCCTCTCTTCCCATTTCACAGATAGGAAACTGAGGCACTGGGAGGTTTAACATGTGCCGAAGTCACACAGCTAGGATGCTCTATTCAAATCCCTTTTAGGTAGAAAGTTATGTTTCAAAGTTTTATGTAATACTGGTTTTAAAGCAATTGTATTTCCAGCTTTACTCTTTGAGATTACATGTTTAAGAGCCTGAGGAGCTACTTATATGACACACAGGGTATATCTTAGCACTTACTGGTCATACTCTCTTCCAGACTCCACATGATATTAATCAGCTTGATTATCAATCTTGTTCCTTAGACTTTGCCATGAATGTCATTTGACTCTTTCAAAAAATTAAGTATACTTAAAAATTTTTCTGCCACTGAGGACAGGTGAGAGATCCTCAGGGGCACTGCAGGAGTTTAAAAAATGGACAGGATCAGTGCAGCACAACTGGAATAAGAACCTTGCTGCTCAAAATGACAATTATGAAAGGGGAAACAACCATTTTGATGTGTAAGTTCTAGAATGTCTTTTATAGCATATAGTATTTTTCCTAAATTAAAGAAGCAAAATAGGGCTTCCCTGGTGGCACAGTGGTTGAGAGTCTGCCTGGTGATGCAGGGGACACGGGTTCACGCCCCGGTCCAGGAAGATCCCACATGCTGCGGAGCGGCTAGGCCCGTGAGCCATGGCCGCTGAGCCTGCACATCTGGAGCCTGTGCTCCGCAATGGGAGAGGCCACAACAGTGAGAGGCCCGCGTACCGCAAAAAAAAAAAAAAAAAAGAAGCAATATACAGAATTTGACAAAATCTAGGCTTCCCTGGTGGCCCAGTGGTTAAGAATCTGCCTGCCAATGCAGGGGACACAGGTTCGAGCCCTGGTCCAGGAAGATCCCACATGCTGCGGAGCAACTAAGCCCGTGCACCACAACTACTGAGCCTGTGCTCTAGAGCTCGTGAGCCACAACTACTGAGCCCACGTGCCTAGAGTCCATGCTCTGAAACAAGAGAAGCCACCGCAATGAGAAGCCCGTACACCGCAACTAAAGTAGCCCCCGCTCGCCATAACTAGAGAAAGTCTGCGTGCAGCAACGAAGACCCAACGCGGCCAAAAATAAATAAATAAAATTAATTAATTAAAAAAAGAATTTGACAAAATACAGAAAAGACAAAACATGCAAAAATAATCATTTACTATCTCACAATCCTAATGTTCCATTGTTACCACCTGAGGCTATTTCTTTTCAATATATTGACTATATGTATATTTTAATTACCTTAACATGTTTTAAAGACTACATCATCCTAGAATTTGTACCAGCCACTATTTTGTTTCCATTTTAGAGAAATAAGATAAACTAAATTATTATGCCATTCCCAGAAGCTCACACACTAATGCTGGAAGCAGACAGAGACACAATTAAAGGAGAAAGCACTGAAACAGCAGTGTATACACAGTTCAACTCCAATCCATAGTAAGGTGGTCTTACTTTGCCCAAAAAGGGTGGGAGTAGCTGAAAAATGTATTCAGAAGAAATCACTTGGCCTAAGTCTTAAAGGATGAATGAGTGTTTTTCAGGGCAAGAAATGTGGAAGGGCATTCTAGGCAGAAGGAACAGCACATGCAAAGGCAGGAGACGAGAAAGTGGAGGTCTCAAAGTGTGGTTCCCAGACCAGCATCATCATCATGATCTTCTGGGAACTTCTTTGAAATGCAAATTCTCAGGCTGCCCCAAACCTATTGAAACTTTGGGGGTGGACCCCAGTAGTTTGTATGTTAACAAGTCCTCCAGGTGAGTCCAGTGTAGGCCAAAGGTTCTCAAAATCACTGACTTAAAGATGGGTTAATTGGGGAAAAATTATGTCCTAAGGCTCCAAGAGCCAGGAATGC
>NW_006793764.1:1656954-1692319 GCF_000442215.2 Lipotes vexillifer
TTCAAGAAAATGATACCCAGGGACTTCCCTGGTGGTGCAGTCGTTGGGAATCCGCCTGCCAATGCAGGGGACACGGGTTTGAGCCCTGGTCCAGGAAGATCCCACATGCCGCGGAGCAACTAAGCCCGTGCACCAGAACTACTGAGCCTGCGCTCTAGAGCCTGGGAGCCACAACTACTGAGCCCACATGCCACAACTACTGAAGTCCACGTGCCTAGAGTCCATGCTCCACAACAAGAGAAGCCACTGCAATAAGAAGCCCATGCACCGCAATGAAGAGTAGCCCCTGCCTGCCTCAACTAGAGAAACCCTGCGCGCAGCAACAAAGACCCAGTGCAGCCAAAAATAAATAAATAAAAAATAAATTTTTTTAAAAAAGAAAAGAAAATGATACCCAGTGATTTAGAAAACATCCCCCAGAATGCCTGACCTTTCTCCATTCACTTACTCAAAAAATACTGATTGGGCATTCAGCATATAAGAGGCACACTGCTGGGCACTAAAATGGTAAACAAAATAGACTCAGCTCCTGACTTTTGGGGGCTTTTAGGCAGGAATTACACACATACTTACACACATACCAGCAAATTTTTAACAAATTATGCGAAATGTATAATACAGGTGTAGAGTGAGACTAATAGAGGCTGAACTTCTTAGGATTAAAGTTGAGAGTATAGAGATGGATGAAAATGGGTGGTCCTTAGAGGCTTCTCTAGGGAAATGACACTGTAGGTGAAACCTGAGGGATGGGTAGGAGTTAGCTGGGGGGAGTGTATGAAAGATAAGAATGGTCCAGAGAACAGAATGGAGCCCAGAAACAGTTCGACACAATGCTCTCACCTGCTTTTCCCCAGTGGTATATGAAACTCAATAAACTCAATAAAGGAAGGAAGTCTTTTAAAAAAAATGGTGCTAGAGCAATTTGCTATGTTTAGGCAAAATAACAAAGCTTCATCTTACTCTTTCACCATATACAAAAACTAATTCAAAATGAATCACAGTTTTGAGTGTAAAACCAAAACAACTATAAAGCTTTCAGAAGAAAATGTAGAAGACCCTTGCAAGCCCTTGCAGACCTAGGGTTTGGTTCTAGATGCGACACCTAAAGTTGATAAAGTGGGGACTTCATCAAAATTAAAAGCTTTTTTTCTGTAAAACAATGGCCCAAAGGCTCTGGGGCAGGGCAAGTTCTATCAGCTGAGCAGCTGAGTTTATTCAGAGAGCAAGAGAGCAGGCTGGGCTGAGAGGAGAGGTGAGCAGAGGCTAGATTATGAGATTTGCCGGACCTTGCTGGCCATGGTAAGGAAAATGAGTTTTATTCTAACTGCAAAGTAAAGTCATTGAAGGTTTTAAAGCCAATGAGTAACATAATATAGATGATCTTATTTTCAAGTAGTTTGCTTATTAGGCTTTCTTGAGGGAGAGGTAGGTCAGGGCTTCTGTAGTTATATTTTCATGGTGAAAGGACACTGGACCTTGCAGGAATGGTTTATTCAGACCAGTCCTTTAATTTGACTTTCCGAAAACATTTTATTTTCTACTCTTTAGAGCAGAAGGGCTCAGCCATGCTAAACAGGAACTTCCCAGATATTCTTGTGTTTTCCCCAGAAGATACAAGTTCTTATTTAGGAGAAACAAAAGAGGTCAAGTGCCTAGATCACAAGGTACTTTATAATTTGCTGCCTGACAGAAGTTCCCAGAATGTTAAACTGTGTTATCAATACAGCATATGCACTTCAACTGAAAATGGTTATGGGAAAAGCTGGAACCAGAAACCGAATCCAGCGATTTAAAAAGAACTAGCGGGATTCCCTGGTGGCGCAGTGGTTGAGAGTCCACCTGCCGATGCAGGGGACACGGGTTCGTGCCCCGGTCTGGGATGATCCCACATGCCGTGGAGCGGCTGGGCCCGTGAGCCATGGCCGCTGAGCCTGCGCGTCCGGAGCCTGTGCTCCGCAACGCGAGAGGCCACAGCAGTGAGAGGCCCGCGTACCGCAAAAAAATAAAATAAAATAACTAGCATCTCCTGTGCCCCAGCCACAGTCAAGTTCAAGCTGCCCTTAACATGCGATACAAGCTATTCCAGTGTCTTGAATGTTGCCTTCCTTCAGCTGAAATAAATCTGATTCATGCTTTTATACTTTTAATAAAGACTCTGAACATTCTCTGCTATTTTGTTGTCTCGGGCTTTCCAGCTGGGACAAGCATACTGCTTTCATGACTGTGCAAAAATCCAGCTCATGTTCATCTACCCATGCGAGGCGGCAAACACTAGGGCGCAGGGTGGGGGAGTTGGCATCTGCTATGTAGATTTCATTTAAAAATGGGCAATGACTGAGAACACTTGTTTCCTGCTGGTGTCCCATTCCACTGAGGGATGCTCTGGATAATAGCAGTATGGCGCCAGCCTGACCAGTGACAGGCCACGCCCAAGAGAGAGATCTTTGTCCTCTTGTCAGCGGACCCCCGGGTCTTTCCCACCAATTTCAAATGGGCAGAGGCCATAGATCATCCCCTGAGGGCCAATTCAAAAGCCATCAATCACCCAACACTTCTGCCATGTTCAGCTGGGAAATGCAACAGGCCAAGGGAAGCCTACTCCACAGGTAGGATTTAACTTCCTTCTTCCTCACCTGAGGTCTGCCTCTTCCTTGCCCCGCTTCTCTGTTCCCCCTTCTAAAAGGCTCTGACAGCTACGTCTCAACTCCACCCCGCTAGGAAAAGTGCCAGAGCATGGAACCTGCCAGAGAAAAGGCTTCACCCCTCACCCAGGGCAGACAGGTTGGGCTCAAGCCAGAAACATAGTCTGAAGCCATGTCCCAAGTAGACTCACAGAGCATGCAATCCGGCAGTGCTATGGAGCCAAAATGCAATCAGCTCCTGAGATGAGGGCCTTGGGGCATTAATGAACATTTAGCCTCCTGGGTGATAACACCTAACGGGCAGGGTCCGAGGCAATGAGGACGCTACAGAGCAAGATCCCCAAACTCAGAAAGACCGTGAACAGTGAGATCCAGACACAGGGGGATAAAAGGCCTGCTAGTACATTTCTATCACATTGAAGCAACGTTAATTCACAAACGTTTATTTCAAACTACAGATGGGGGTAAAGAGAAGCAAAAACAAAAATTTCTAGCCATCAAGGGAAGAGGAATGTTCATTAATGGCGAAATAGCTATTATTTCTAATTTCAAATGTCTGACAGCTGTGCTTTTATTTGTTCTACACTGTTCTTTTAAAAAATTAAGTTTGGGGCTTCCCTGGTGGCGCAGTGGTTGAGAGTCCGCCTGCCGATGCAGGGGACACAGGTTTGTGCCCCGGACCGGGAAGATCCCACGTGCTGCGGAGCGGCTGGGCCCGTGAGCCATGGCCGCTGGGCCTGAGCATCCGGAGCCTGTGTTCCGCAACGGGAGAGGCCACAACAGTGAGAGGCCCGTGAACCGCAAAAAAATTAAAATTAAATTTGGGTTGACAGGCATTTACATGTGTTGGTTAACACCTTCTAAGCCCCTCGCTACTCCAAGCATGGTACCCTGTAAACAGCAGCAGCATCTGTGTGACTTGTTAAAAAAAGTAGCATCTTGGGCCCCACTATAGACTACTGAATCAGAACCTGCATCCTAACAAGAAGCCCAGGTGGTTCGTACACACACTGAAGTGGGAGAGGCACTGGCTTAGCCCTAGTTTCCCCATCAGGGCTTATGCTTCTTAACAGGTTATCTTCTATCCTGAGGGACCCATAGCTGTGGTTCACAACCTTGGCCGATCATTGGAATTACTGTCCAGGTCCAACCACAGACCAATTAAATTATTCTCTGGGGTTGGGGCCCAGGCAGAAGTTTTTTGTGTGTGTTTTTTTTTGTGTTTTTGCGGTACGCGGGCCTCTCACTGCTCTGGCCTCTCCCATTGGAGCACAGGCTCCAGACGCGCAGGCTCAGCGGCCATGGCCCATGGGCCCAGCTGCTCCGCGGCACGTGGGATCCTCCCGGACCGGGCACGAACCCGCGTCCCCTGCAGCGGCAGGCGGACCCTCAACCACTGCACCACCAGGGAAGCCCCAGAAATATTTTTTAAGACTCCCTTAGGAGATGCCAATGTGCTATGCTTGAGTCACTGGCCGATTCCAGTGATTTTCAAAGTGTGGTCCTGGTCCAGCTGCACTACCAGGGAACTCGACAGAAATGCACATTTCTTCCTTCCTTCCCTCCTTCCCCTCTTCCCTCCTTCCAGCCTTCTCCCTCTCTCTCTCTCCCTTCCTCTCTCTCTCTCTCTCTCTCTCTCTCTCTCTCTCTCTCTCTCTCTCACACACACACACACACACACACATACACACACACACAGACTGGGACTATCTTTATAAAAAGAGAACTCAGTAAAACCTCAGGAAGTTCTCAGAAGGCAGGTATTCTGGTGCCTCCTTTACACAATTTATTTAGCACCTGAAATAAAGACATGTATGTTTTGTAAAGATGGCATAAAATTCATTTTAAAATGAGGATGAAGCCAGGTAGATACATGTCTAGGGGCTAAGTGGGTCATAGGGTCAAAGCATGCAATGGATGAGAAAACTGTGGCTCAGAGAAGTAGGTAAATTCTTGTCTCATGGTGATTTGCAGGGTTTACCTGACAGCAGTAGTATTTCCCAAAATCTGATAATGCAGCATCCCAAGACTTTCCCCACAGATTCTGATTCAATGAGTCTGGCACGGAGTTGAAATTTGTATTTTTCACACACATCCCCACGTGATTCTTGTTATCAGAAAAGTTTGGAAAACACGTTGCTTTATAGGACTTCTACTCCCTAAATCACTGTTTCTTAGGGAGTGTGGCCCTGGACCAGTCATGCCAGCATCACCTGGAGACTAGAAATGCATATCCTTGGGCCCCACCCTGGACCACCAAATCAGAAACTCTTCAGGTGGGCCCAGTGGTCAGCGTGTTCACAAGTCCTCCAGCTGATTTGAAAACTATGGCACTAGGCTATTTTCAAAACTCTTATATATTGTTAAGTGGAAACTACCTGCTCTTATTCAAACACCTAGTTTTCGGTGAGGAGTACAAAGGAATTCTGGCCTCATCTTGGGCCTTGCCTGTGTCTTTCTTATGGAGGGGACTGTCCTCTTCCAAAGAACAGCATGAAAGAACATACTGAAGACAGTCTTTGGGTGTAATCATAAATTATTCACGTGGATAGGAACAGAGTGGAGTGCACTGCCGAAATGAAAGCCATTGTGCTACTGTGGTAGGATTTTTTTAAAATATCATAACATTTTACTGTAATTGGAAAGACAATCCAATAGCAACAGGAAACAAAGAAAACAAGTGGCTAATGTGGTGAGATGTCTGGGTCTTTCTAGTTCCCAGTCTTTCTTTCTCTCTTCCCATACTATTGTTCTGTCAAGAAACATGTTTACCACAAAGGTTTGAAAACCAGTTCAGTTTCATTACGTCCAAATGCAAGAGAACTACTTGGAAACTTAGGGAACAGAAGACAAAGAATATTTACAACAGAGTGACAGGTCTCAGAGGGTTCTTGAAACCCCCAAACCAAATGCAAAGTTCTGTGGTTTCTAGCAAACCCACATTGTTCAAGGGAGAGGTTTTGCTGCTTTATGAATTATCCCAAAGAGGCCAGGACCCAAGGTAAGTCAGGAACCTCTGAATTTCCACATATTTCACAGGACACAGATTTGGATGAAAGGTCTAACAACTTAATGTTCTAAGTTACAAGAGGAAATCCATTCCCTTACCTGGAAACCTCTTTCTTTCTGGCCTTTAAAGCTGCTTATGAGAACTGGGGGGCTCATCCACAACAGCAGAACTCGGGGTGAAGCAAAATAGCAGCCCAAGACCAGGAACCTGGGAACCACATTTTCATTTCAACTTGACCTGGAACTACCTCCAGGGCTCTGGGAAAGTTACTTAAACGGGGTTTCCCATTCTTCGCAGCTGGACTAGCTCAGCCCTAAAGACACTTCCAGGCCTGACAAACGTTCAGTAATTCTGTTCGTCTAAATCCTGGGCCTAACAGGTACACACAGCTCCCTGGGGCTGATACTGCCAAATAAAGTCAGGCCGTAGGGAACCTTGTGTATAGGTCAGCAGGACAGGGGTCGTGCCCCACAGGCCCCCACTGTCTCTGCAGCTCCTCCTGGCACAGCAATGACCAGTCAGAGAATTCCCACCAGTCAACATAAGAGGGATGCTGAAACAGCAGGGCTCTTGTTTCTTCTCCAACTCAGCTCCCAGGGTGACTGCTTCTTTTCTGAACCTTCCAAATTATCTTTCCCTCCTTCAAGGTACTAGTACGAAATTTTCAACGACATTGACATGTACATACGCTATATTTAAAATGGATAAACAACAAGGACCTACTGCATAGCACAGGGAACTCTGCTCAAGATTATGTAACAACCTAAATGGGAAAAGAATTTGAAAAAGAATAGATACATGTACATGTATAACTGAATCACTTTGCTGTACACCTGAAACTAACACAACATTGTTAATCAACTATACTCCAATATAAAATAAAAAGTTAAAAAAGATAATAAATTTTTAAGAGAGAAAGTGAAAAATCAGCTATAATTCCAGTACTATCAACATTTTGCTATGTAGCTTCCCAATTCTTTCCTGGGCTTATATACACATGTGTATAAGTATATATTTTTCTCCAAATATGTTATTTTATTTCTTTTAACATTATAGCCATCTTTTTTTTTTTTTTTTTTTTTGCGGTATGCGGGCCTCTCACTGTTGTGGCCTCTCCCGTTGCGGAGCACAGGCTCCGGACGCGCAGGCTCAACGGCCATGGCTCACAGGCCCAGCAGCTCCACGGCATGTGGGATCTTCCCGGACCGGGGCACGAACCTGTGTCCCCTGCTTTGGCAGGCGAACTCTCAACCACTGTGCCACCAGGGAAGCCCTATAGCCATCTTTTAAAGATAATACCTATATCTCCTTTTGATACCTGCGTAGTGTCCCCTTTCATATTTGTGCTATATTTTATTTGACCTTTTTTTTTAACATCTTTATTGGAGTATAATTGCTTTACAATGGTGTGTTAGTTTCTGCTTTATGACAAGGCGAATCAGCTATACATATACATATGTTCCCATATCTCTTCCCTCTTGCATCTCCCTCCCTCCCACCCTCCCTATCCCACCCCTCTAGGTGGTCACAAACCACCGAGCTGATCTCCCTGTGCTATGCGGCTACTTCCCACTAGCTATCTACCTTACGTTTGGTAGTGTATATAAGTCCATGCCACTCTCTCACTTTGTCACAGCTTACCCTTCCCCACTCCCCATATCCTCAAGCCCATGCTCTAATAGGTCTGTGTCTTTTTTCCCATCTTACTCCTAGGTACTTCATTGACCTTTATTTTTGAGTATTTAGATTCTTTCCAATTTTTTCTTATTACAAACTCTTTGAGAAACATATTTTTAAATACAGCTTTGTGTACGTATCCAATAATTTGCTGTGGATCAATTCCAAGAAGTGGATTTGCGAGAGGAAAAGACTGAGCCTGTACATTCTGATGGGTAACGTCAGGTTGCCCTGCAGAAAGGTGCCAATTTAAACTCTCACCAAAACCACGTGGGAGGGCCAATGAAACTGGACTCCATGCCCATGTACGTTTATTGTTTTTAATACAGCACACACACCCTCAAAACAATGTACTGAAAATCTCTCTGTAAACAATATGTTTTCGCTAAGTTTGTATTTAATACAGCTATTTTAGTTGCTCAACATGGGATTCTGTGTTCATTCTTCATCCTCGGCTCAGAGTAATTTATATTTTATAAAACTCAACTCCTGTATGTAACAATGTCTCTGGGGGTAAATGTATAGAAAAAAGTAATTGTCTCATCCAGAAGTCTGAGGATGAGAAATCCCTGACTGACTGAGAGTGCTTCTTGACCTACTACATGTTAACGGGGCTTGATGTGTAACCAATTACTCAGAACGGAGATGTGAATAAATCCCAGACTTCCGTCCTAAGACTGAAGAGGTCATGGTGTTGAGAGAACACACTTAGTTGAGTACTCACAGCTGGACCCAAAGTACCTTCTGAAACAAGTACTCCTTCATCCTCTCACAACAGGTATCTAATGTACACACACCCCCAAAACACGCAGATGCTTAGAGAGAATGTTGGTAAACCACAGAAGAAAGTTCTAGCCTTTGCTAGAACTGTGATACCAGATTCCTTAAATTAATATTGTGGAGTAGAAATTAATACAGGTAATTACACATAACATAAAAAAATTTTTTGAAGCTATGAAACAAAGTAGATTTTTTTTTTTAAGAAAGAACCAGGAATATAGGGGAAAATACAAAATTTATATATACTAACTTATTTTGGAGGTGCCCTTATAGAAATAAAACCATACTGTTAAAGACATATGTATATATTATATACAGTATCATATGATAATAAAGCTCTTAGTTGCTATGCATTACAATCAAAAGGGCTCTGAAAACCACCTAAATCCAAATCCTTCTTTTGTAGATGAAGGACATTTTGTGAAATAACAGAGGTTAAATAGCCAGAATACAGTCACACAAACTAGTTAGCAGAGGTCTGTGTCTTTATATAGAGGTATGAGGAGAGGAAGGCACATCACAGTTTTTTTCCTACTATGGAAGCAGGAGGGAATGCAACTTTCCTTTTCTGAATTTCCTATTTATTTTCTTAATCTTTTGCTCCCCACTCCTTTCCTCATAACCCTTAATAGATGTAAAAGGAGCCAGTTAATTAAAAAAAAAAAAAAGGGGGGGGGGGAGCCTCAGCTTGCAAAGGGATTGCTTAGAGGGATGCTTCCAGAGGTCTGATTCAGGAATGTTGGGCCTCTGTAGGGGATACCTTAAGAATTTTAAAGACAGGGAACTGTCTGGACAGTTCCTCTCGCTCTCACCTCCCACTACAACACACAACTCCTGACAGAGGAGAGACTCTAACGTCTTTGTCAGTATAACTTGCCTGTGGTGCAAGAGTGAAATCCAGAGTCAGAACCCATCAGGGCACTCATTTTCCAACAACTCACTAGACAAGCAGTGGCCCGTGGTCCAGCAGTACCAGTATCCGCTGGAGCTGGTCACAAATGCAGAATCTTGGGCCCTCAGCCCAGACCTACTGTCTCAGAATCTGCATTTCAACAAGAGCCCCACATTAAAGTGTGAGAAGCACTCTTTCAAGGAAGGTCTTTTTACCACTTTTGCCTCTCTGGAAAGTAAAATAGGGACAGCAGTAAAAGGACCCATTCCATTGATTTTTCTTTATTTCCACCTTCACTTTGCAAGACAAGTCACACACATTTCTTCATGGCTCATGAGCACAGAGAACAACCCCCAAGTCTAATACAGCTGTCAACAGAGAACAGCAGAGTTCTGCATTTGCTTTTAAACAAGCAAATTTGCAGTGAACTTTCTCAAACTGCCATGTTTTGAAAATACTGGGGGCTTCCCTGGTGGCGCAGTGGTTGAGAGTCCGCCTGCCGATGCAGGGGACACGGGTTCGTGCCCCGGTCCGGGGAGATCCCACGTGCCGCGGAGCGGCTGGGCCCGTGAGCCATGGCCGCTGGGCCTGTGTGTCCGGAGCCTGTGCTCCGCAACAGGAGAGGCCACAGCAGTGAGAGGACTGCGTACAGAAAAAAAAAAAAGAAAAGAAAATACCGGGATTGCATATACTAAAACAGTAAAGTAACCCCTTGACCTTTTTTTAAAAATTGAAGTATAGTTGACTTACAACGTTATATTAGTTTCAGGTGTACTTTTTCAGATTCTTTTCCATTATAGGTTATTACAAGATAGTGAATATAGTTCCCTGGGCTATACAGTAGGTCCTTGTTGTCTATCTCCCCTTGACCTTTATTAACGCTGGCAGGAGGGGACAAGAAGATTTATTCCATTGTACTAGGGATTGTAAGCAGACACACAATGTGGCACCTTCCTCCTTGCAGAATTCTCTCTATTTTTTGGACCTTTCACTCCAGTCTTCTCACTCTAAAAAGGGAGGAGGCTGTGGCAGAGATGCTGCAACGTAGGCCCATCCCTATAAACTGCATCTTACTCATCCACTTTAGTCACACCATGAGAGCCATACAGGTGGGGAAGGGGTGACAGACATGTTTTACAACCCCCTTGGTTGGCTGCCGTGGGTGAATGATGGTCAAAAACAGGATCAATACCATCATAACGCATATGCTCACAATGAATGAGAACCTTGAGGGGCCTTTGGAAGGAATGTCAGCCTTCAAGCTCCAACAAACCATGCTTGAGTGAGAATCTTTCAAGTGGCAAAGCTGCTGTTCTGAGCCGGGGTGAACAAACACATGCTCTAGTCTTAACAGCTCATTAGAACCCTGCTGTGATGTGAACTGATAATCAGACACAATACATGGACTTAAATCTCTGAGTTGAATTTCATGATATTACTGGACCAAATCCATACTCCATCAGTCAGTTCAGTGGCTAAGGTCAGTTACCACAGATCTTTACAATTCCACTAATTTGCTGTCTCCTCATTTCCTTCTATGCCTTGAGCCTGGGTGGCCATATAACTTATGGTTCAGACTGGGACATCTTTGAGAACACTTAAAATGCTAAATAGATGAGATGTTGGGAAAACAGACATACATTAGGACTGTCCCAGGCAAACTTGGATGTATAATATCCCTACCTTTAAAGAACTAATAGAAAAAAGGGGAGGGAAGGGAATAACAATAAACAGAAACACTGGGAGATTGATATAAAGACACTCTAGAAACCAACTATAAAAAAAGACATCTTAACATATAGCCCAATGCCACGAGGTTCATTCAATACATTCTTATTAACAAGATACAGTAAAAATGCATTGTGAACGCTAAGGCTAACAGTAACATGTGATATCAAACACAGCTGTGCTATTCCCAATGTTATCACCACTTAGCATAAACACCAGTAAAATAATTTCTAGAATGCAAGGCTCCTAACAATACAATCTCAAACATTCTCCTGGGAACTGCATTTGACACTGACACATGTTGTTTCTCTCACTTTACCCACAGTCTCATAACTGGGTTATCTAAATAGTTTCAGGATTAAAATTCTCCCAGCTTCTATTTTTAACCAAACATGGCAACAGACACGTCCACAGCTTAACAATTTTAACAATGTTTTCACATGCATTATCTTAGCTAAGCTTCCAAACAGCTTTGGGAGATACCTTCCCCTGTAACAGATAAAGAGACTAACATTCAGAGAAGTGAGCTGCGTGCATGACTCTCTGCAACATCACTTACTGTGCGGCTCTTCCCCACTGGGCTTTCAGCTTTGCAAGTGCAATGTATCTAGCACTCAGCGCCTAGGACAGCCAGTGTTCAAAATTATTTTTAATTAATTAAAACTCTTTTTTGAATGAGTGAATGAATTCCATAAGAAAGGAATTGGTACATTTCTATTCCTGTGTCTATGGTCTCGCTTTATAACCCAGGGAAGGCAAATCTTGTATATATACAGAATTAAAAAATATATATATATTGAAAGGATCCTACTAAATAAAGGTGAAAGAAACAAGGAATTTACTACTAAGTAGAGCTAATACAGCTTAAAGGAGAAGGAACATGAAGAAATGGTGGTCTCTAATAGGTAGCAGATGAGCTGAGTAAGGTGTGTATGAAAGCAGAAGGTTGAAAGATACTAGAGCAACTAGATCCTTTAGTTTTCCACCTGATTTCCTTGGACTTCAGTATCAGCTCTGTGAATAACACCTTCCCTAAACTATCCACTGAAAGTCTTGGCTTGGGGCTGGTGTTTCATGTCTCTGCTATATATAAGTATGGGCCAAAAGAAGTGAGGTTGGCCAGTGCCTTCTTTACTATTTGTTCTTCTGAGTCAACGAGGAAAACATAGCTTGGAACACTTCATGAGACCCTGGCAAGAACTTCTGCTCCTAACACTTCCCTTTCAGGGCTTCTCCTCACTTGACACATGGGTGTACACAACTGGTTTTCTGCTCAAAACCACTCCCTTAAAGCAAACTGGAATGATTAAAAAAAAAAAAAAAAAAAAAAGAGTGAAGTAAGTCAGAAAGAGAAAGACAAATACCGTATGCTAACACATATATATGGAATTTAAGAAAAAAAAATGTCATGAAGAACCTAGGGGTAAGATGGGAATAAAGACACAGACCTACTAGAGAATGGACTTGAGGATATGGGGAGGGGGAAGGGTAAGCTGTGACAAAGTGAGAGAGTGGCATGGACATATATACACTACCAAACGTAAAATAGATAGCTAGTGGGAAGCAGCCGCATAGCACAGGGAGATCAGCTCGGTGCTTTGTGACCACCTAGAGGGGTGGGATAGGGAGGGTGGGAGGGAGGGAGATGCAAGAGGGAAGAGATATGGGAACATATGTCTATGTATAACTGATTCACTTTGTTATAAAGCAGAAACTATCACACCATTGTAAAGCAATTATACTCCAATAAAGATGTAAAAAACAAAAAAACACTATACTGTTTTTTTCTGTAGTTTTCACTAGTTTGAGACCTGGTCAGTGCTAAAGATAAACAATTATAATAGAGTGAATAAATTTCATGGGAAGGCAGAGAAAAAAACAGAGGTATAAAATGATAGTCTTAAATTTAGGCTTCTGTAATTGCTTATTTCTCATATTTCATCAATATAATAAAAGTACAATACAGCATACTTATTATAATGCCAAGAAATATCATAAAGTATCATTATTTGATAGTGACCTATCTACCCAGAACTTAGTTGCCTAGCCACTCTGTTTGGAAAACGAATGAGAAAAGAAAATAACCAAATAAATAAACTACAAGGCAAATAGTATCTATGAACTTAGCCTACATAGAAATCCCAAACCCATGACCAATTTATTCTTCTTTCACATATGGTTCTATTAAATTTGGTTGTTTGGGGTACACCCCTCTCCCCAATAGCCCTGGTCAGATTATAAGGTCATGGGGATTGCTTGAGAAGTCAGAGTAACTCAAAGGCAAATTCCTATAGCACGGGAAGAGATTTTAAAATAATGTTAAAAAAAATGAAATGTTGGGAGCAAACAGCCCTATAAGCTGCATGTTTCCTGAGGGACATTGCTGTTATTACAAGGACAGACCTAACTTTCTACAAGAAGCTTAAACTATGTTCAATATATTGTTTAAGAAAGTCTGTAAGAAATGCTCTAAATTCTATGTTTTTCCATTTAAAAAAATTAAGGTATAATTCACATACAGTAAAATTCACTCTAAATTTTTGTATACAACTTTGCAAGTTTGGACAAACATGTAGTTATTTAATCTCTGCCACAATCAAGATATAGGATACTATCACCCCAACAAACTCCTCTATACCCATCTGCATTCCTTCCACCCCACCATCCTCTGGCAACAACTTATCTGTTTTTCAGTTCCTATGGTTTTGGCTTTCCCAGAATGTCATATAAATGGAATTGTGCATTATTAAAAAAAAAAAAAGTCTGTAAGGATATACTCAATTTCAGAAAGTTTTCAAACCAAAATGGTTCAAGTGAGAGGGACAGAGAAGACATAATTAGAGGGACAAATCCTGTGCCAATGGGAAAGCTCAGCTATCCAGAATAGCATAGTCTCTGATGGAGAATACAACCTACATTTTTACTACCATTTATTTTTAAATATTTAAAAAATATTTTAAAATGATGCCTGGTGATATTTATATTTTCCAAAGGTGTGTATTACTGTATTAGGTATCCTAAACAAACTTAGAAAAACATAAAAGTAAAACAAAGGGTCAAGGGACAGTATTAGATGCTGCTCTGCCCTGAACAGTTAGCTCCAGGGATCTACCATCGTGCTTTGGTTCTCTTGTTATTCCTTCACGTAATCTAATCTACACTGAGCATGTGGTAAACATTCAGTAAATGCTTGTTGAGGGGGACTTCCCTCGTGGTCCAGTGGTTAAGACTCTGCACTTCCACTGCAGGGGGCACAGGTTCGATAACCCGTCATGCAACTAAGATTCTGCATTCCACACTGCATGGCCAAAAAAATTAAAAAGAAAAGAAAACCTTCTAAAAATAACTTCTGTTGAAAAAAATATTTAATTTTTTTCAACAAGCATTAAGTCAGAGCATTGAGGCCAAAAATGAATTTGTGATCTAATCACGAAATAATTTAATACTTTACCTTGTTTTTGTTACATAAACCAATGTGTATATTATTAATTTTTAAACATTAGAGATTTCCTTTTTAAAAAATGTGACCTCTCTTATTTCACTGATTATTAACTTAAGGCCTAATTCTTAAACTCCTCAAAATTTCAGAGTTGTCCTTTTTACCCGGGTAATACTTCTTCTCAAAGCAGCAGTACAAACACAAAAATCATAGGTACTTACCATCTTGACTGAAATCATAGTGAGTGCACATTGACTTAAAAATCTGTGCTACAAGGAGATCAAGTCGGTGCTTTGTGTCCCCATAGAGGGCTGGGATAGGGAGTGTGGGAGGCAGACACAAGAGGGAGGGGATATGGGGATATATGTATACATATAGCTGATTCACTGTCATACAGCAGAAACTAACATACCACTGTAAACCAATTATACTCCAATAAAGATGTTAAAAAGAAAAATCTGTGCTATGTTTAACTACTTTCCCGGAAGATAATATATACTTCAGTCTCCAGATGTAACAGGCTAGGATCCACTCCACTTCCGTTACCGAGGTTAAAAAGACTGGCCTTACCACAGACATCAAATGGAGAAAAACCAATGCAATCATGGTAAAGAACGACACGTGCTTTACATAATTACACATCACAGACTCCACTAAAATATACATTTTCCCACACACAAAACAAATCAAAACTAAGCCTAGTTAATTTATGCTAAATCCTTTGCTTTTAAACCGAATTCTCATGAGAGAAGCTCCCTAGAATCTGAACCAAAATTTTGAGTGGACAATAAACAAACAAAAAAATGTATTACAGAAAGGATCTTATGCTGCCAAAAAAAAAAGCATTTAAAGAGTTAACCAATATTGAGAGTTGTTTTGAAAATAGCAAAGAGAAGATCTTAAAACAATTACAGTAAAAGTTACCAAGTAGATATTTAAAGGCAGTGGCTTTGAAAAGTCTGTGAAAGTTATGGACTTTTTCATCCGAAAACACAGATATGTACACACACAGAGACACACAAATCTAAATGCGATTTCAAAAGGAGATGGAAATGGAGGACTGTCACCATCCTCTCAACAGATCCATGGTTTAAAACTTTTGTTTTAAAGTATAAGATCTTTTCAAATCGTGATCTAACCAGATACTTTAAAATGACTTTCGCTTTGCTATGTTTATGTTTCCAAATAGGCTTTCCTTTTTTTTTGGTTTTGTTTATGAAAAGGCTCATACATATTAAATATGGAGCTATAAAGTAGGTGAAAAAATGACAAATTTACTCAGTTGTAAACATGCATTAAAAAAATCTTCTAGAACACTAGGGATACTTACTCTCACCATCACTCCAACACTGGCTTACAAGAGGAAAAGACTGCCAAGAAAAGGCACAGAAATAAAACTCTCAAAATACCAAATTTCTTCCATCCACAGTAGAAGCTCATCAGAGGGAAGAGAAAAAAAAAGATGGTGACAAGGACCTATTTACTGTGAAGGACACAGAAAGAAATTAATTTGCCTTTAGAAATTCAATTACATTTCAAATAAGAATTACCTGCCACATAACTTCTTGTCTAGCTTGAATTTTTCTCCCCCTCAAAGACAGCAAATTCTATTGGCTGGTTACTCATGGAGCCACAAACCACCTCTCAGTTCTGGTGGTGGAGTGTGCCCAAGAGCCAGGAATTAGGGGTAGGAAATTTACAAAAGTAAGCTTAAGCACTGCTGAGATCAGTAAAATCAAACACTTGTTCAAAACCAGAAATGCCACTAAATTCCACTCTCCAATTTTCAGTTTGCCGAAATGTAAGTCAATTCAGAGAAGTTACTGTGAAAATAATGTCTATTTTTTCAGGTTTGAGAGGATAAGGAAATGGACCTTTGAATGTTACCCTCAGAGAAAGGCTGTTCTCTCCCACTACTTCCATAAAGTAGTGGGAGAGAACAGTGGCTTGAGGATGCCTCCTTCAAAGTTCCTTAGGTGCACAGCCATTTTCCTTAAAATTCTTTGGAATCCCAATGCTTAGAACACCCTGTATGTTGCTCCATTTATGTGTTAATGATAGTGGTGGTAATGATCTTATTAGCTGTTTCACAAAACAATACTGGTTTGGAAAGGATAGAAAGAGTACTAACAACACGAGTAGATTACCAAGATGGATGTTCTTCTTTACTTCCAATGACCAAAGTAAACGTGTGATAAGGCATATTTTAACGCAGGAAACAATTAGGTAAAGGACTTTCATTTGTTTATCTGATAAAGACACAGTACACATATACAAGACCAGACTACCTCTAACCATACTGCACACATCTAATTGTATTAATCATCACTTTCATGGGGAACCTCATTTCTTACAGCTGAATTTCTCACTATTACATGGCTTTTTCCCACACAGGACTATGTTTTTCAGGCTTGGAGTATCATTGATGGTAAATGAAAAATTAGTCAGGGCTATCAACATGGCTGTTGGCTACATCTATTTAAAAACTGATATCAAAATCAAGCACTCTCTTTTAAAATTTCACTGCAACACAGGCAGACATTTTAAAATGTTGATGCATGTTCCAAAAAAAGGATTCCCATTCAAACAGACTTCACCTGCCTGAGCAGTCAAGACAAAGCCGAGCAGGCAAGAGTCTAATATTTTACAAAGCATAGGATTGGGGATGAGAGCTTCTGGGTCCCTAACTCAGGTGTGGAGTTACTCTAAAATGAAGCTATGTAAAATGAGATCTGGAGATATTACCTAGAGCCTGAAACAGGCAGGCAGGCAGGCAGGCAGGCAGGCAGGCAGGCAGGCAGGCAGGCACGCGCGCACACACACACACACACACCACACACACACACACACACACACACACACACACACACACACACACACACACACACGCAGAAGGGTGTGGCACTACTTGGTAAAATCATCCAAGATCAGCATATGGAAAGAAGATGGGTTCTTGAGGAACTGATTACTGCCAATGATAACAATGAGAGAAAATTAAAATGGAGGTAACATATTTAAGTAAAATAGAGTGGAATATAATCCTAGATAAAGCAAAATGACAGCTTGGAAAGACCGTTGAAGACTGGTGCAACAACCTGTTTAGCATCAGATCTCTGGGGGAAAAGTGCATCTTTTAGAGTGTTCTTATGGGGCGCCTTTAGGAATGTAGCACTCAGACTGAGATATGTGTTTTTATGTACTATTCATTTTATGAAGCTTCTAAGTCATCAACCTTGTTTAGATGAATGTATTAAAGTACACACAAAAATAATTATAATCAAATCCATCTGTGCCACCTTAGGTTAAAAAGAGTAAACTGCTCCTAAACTGTGGACCTTGTTATGTCCCTTTGCTCTCTGACCTTGGCAGTGGCGCAAACTGAATGGCAGAGAGAAGACTCATTCTGTGGAAGAGTCAGAAGGAAATTTCAACACTCACATGGATTCAAGGATCAGAGGGATCTTCAGAAGAGAACTGTAGGGAACGAAGTGCTTCAATGGCAGAAGTCAAGCTCAACAAGTTTAAGACAACAAAGCCAGTCTTTCTCCAAAGAATGGACGACTTTTTGTTTGCCCAGAACCTGGGAGCAGAAAACCAATTCTTTGCCAAATATTCTGCCTCCAGTTGACAAGACACATTGGGACACTTTACAGAGCTGGTGCCAACAATGTAATCTGAGCACCGATGGTGAGGAAATAGTTATCTGAGACTCCATTGACATGCATATTCTGAACAAATCAGGATATCCCTGACACAGCAGAGGGGGCCAAGCTACAGTTACCTTCTGGAAATGCAATACGGTGGTCCAGAGAGCAAAACCTCCGGAAGGTACAAGAGGAGAGAACAGAGGTGGCTAATTCGGTGCAGGTGAGACTTCAGCCAAGGAGGCATTATATTGATAACATCATAGGTAAGAAAAATAGCAGGATCAGGGGGCCTACGTGAGTGAACTCACTGCCCTGCCTTGCCTCTCCCATTCACTCAGTTGAATCCTGTCTGCAACCCGCCTCTGACACAGAAGTTGTATTTGTCTACATTTCACGTCATGCTGGATAGGCCAGGGTTCCACACAGTGAGATAAGACTGATATCTTTCTTCACAGTACTGGTATGCCAAAAGAATCCCTGGAACTGCAAGATTCTATGATATACCCTGAAAGTATTAAGATGTTTTAGAAGTTGATGAAAAGCCTCAGATAATTATAGTGTGGGTGAAAAAGAACAGTACACTTCTTGTATGAGCAATGTCTTAATCTACCACTAATGATGGAGAGCACACAGCTAAATTAACTTGCCTCTCAATGACTGCTCTACTCATACCTTAATCACTATTTTTTGAAAATAAATTTATTTATTTATTTTATTTTTGGCTCCGTTGGGTCTTCATTGCTGCGCGTGGGCTTTCTCTAGTTGAAGTGAGTGGGGGCTACTCTTCATTGTGGTGTGCGGGCTTCTCACTGCGGTGGCTGCTCTTGCTCTAGGTGTGGAGGCTTCAGTAGTTGTGGCACGCGGGCTTCAGTAGTTGTAGCACGCGGGTTCAGAAGTTGAGGCTCGTGGGCTCTAGAGCGCAGGCTCAGTAGTTGTGGTGCATGGGCTTAGTTGCTTCGTGGCATGTGGGATCTTCCTGGACCAGGGCTTGAACCCATGTCCCCTGCATTGGCAGGCAGATTCTTAACCACTGTGCCACCAGCAAAGTCCCTTAATCACTATCTTTGATAAGAACCTCTGGATCTTCAATTTCAACTTCCCCAACAGCGACTGCTGCTATATAAGCTAGGATATAAAAGTGTGTATTTGTATGTGATCTGGATATGACGTTTGGCACTTCTGCAGCCATTCTGCCACCATGCAGAGCCAGTTGAGGACACATCCGCATATGGTGGATGGCAGTGTTAATGACAATAAGAACCTAGGTCTTTGATGATATCACTGGGCTACTGAATCATCACCCCTAAAAGCTGTTCTCTGGACTTCACTTATGAAAACCATTAACTTCCTTTATGCTTATGGCAATATCACACCTGTCTCAATTAAAGAGTCAGGTTTTTTTTGTTTTTTGCAGTACGTGGGCCTCTCACCGTTGTGGCCTCTCCCACTGTGGAGCACAGGCTCTGGATGCGCAGGCCCAGTGGCCATGGCTCACAGGCCCAGCCACTCCGCGGCATGTGGGATCCTCCCAGACCGGGGCACAAACCCCTGTCCCCTGCATCGGCAGGTGGACTCTCAACCACTGCGCCACCAGGGAAGCCCAAAGAGTTCCTTTTAAGAATCTATGATATATTGGGGATCCCAAATGAAATACTCTGACTATCCACTATTAAGAGAAGTATCTGAAAAACACATATAAAAATTCTAAACATTCTGACATTAAATATTTAACCTGAAAACATATACACTCATTCCTGGTTTGTTTTTTGGTCCCACAGGGCAGTGGTTTTCACAGTATAGTCCCCAGGTAAGCAATATCACCATCACTTGGGAACTTAAGAGAAATGGAAATTTTCAAGCCTCAACCCTGACTTGTTGAATCAGAAATCCTTGGGGGTAGGGCCCAGCAGTCTGTGTTTGAATAAGCACCCCTAGTGATTCTGATGCACTCTGTAGTTATAAACTACTGCTGTAGGAAATACTACTTATGACATCAGGTATCAGTCATGACAAGTCACAATCAAATGAATGTTGAAACATACAAAATGGGTTAAACAGGTACCATCCATGTTCTAAACAAAGAAAGTATTATCAATAGATGAAGAAAGGCAAGAGGGGCAAATGAACATTCAACAAAGTCTTAAACAAAAACTTTCACATCATCGTTGTGTGGTGATTATACCTAGTAAGATTATTTGGCAGCATCTAAAGGAAACAAAAGACTTGGGAACAGCAGGCTTGAGACAGAAAAGAGCTGAGAGAAGCACAACTATTCCAATTTACCAGTTAAGCTTTTTTCTGATGGAAGTGAAATTAAGGAGTTGTTAGAGAAGTGGAATAAAGTAGAAATTGTCCAAAAGGAACACATAACTGGATGAAACAAAGCACTAGATAAAATATTCCTGAAAGGTGTAAAGTTTTGAACAGGGGACTTGAGATGGGCTGGGGATGTCTGAATTAATGTAGTAGAGGCTCTGAGAGAGCAGTTGGCTTTCTGGGCCTAAAGGGAGGCGGACATTCCATACGGGCTGACAGAGTTATGAAGCTGACAAGCAATGCTCAGGATCTGGACAAAACTACTGTCTTGATGGAAAGTGACTGAGCTCCACGACTTCCTCACTACTGCCCTGAATGCTGTGGAGCAGAAGGGAAGTGAGGACATGCTTATGATCCGGGTGGGGAAAGGGAAGAGGGAAGTGGATACTAAACACACAGAAAAAAGCATCTACCTACCATGGTTAGACAAGAAAGAAGAGACATGGCCACAATCTGGACAAGAATCCCGAAAAGTTTGAAATTATTCCAATAATTCTCACCAAGAAGGGTTTGGCATATGGATATCTAAGAGCAGAGACTTCACTGGCTCCTGGGAAACTCCTAGATCTCATTTTATGAAAATAAACTTGGCCCTATTCCAGACCAATTGACACTTAAGTATGATGCTTGGATATGCATATTTTTAAAAAGCTCCTCCAATAATTCTGATGTACAATGAGGACTGATTCACTGTCTGTGAGTATTAGAAAAACAGTCAAACTAAGAAAATCTAAAGCCTCTATGTACCATACAGAAACTGAGTTTATGATCCCTTATAAAAGGGATAAAAAGGGATGTGAGTGAATGGATGAAGAGAATATTAATAAATTGTGAATGCCATTTTTACTTTTTCTTGTTTGACTAATACGGAATTTTTACTTTTCTAATAATAGAAAGGATGAATATTCTATTTTAAGGACTGGCTCTAGTCTCAAAGGGGCTTATTATGAATAAGATGTAACAACATTTCCTTCTTTGGGTTATATTGGTCTTAACATGTTGGGGAAAGGGTTTGCAGAAATAAAGTCAGGATCTATGGCTCTCTGAAAAGTACACTAGGGAACAGAGAGAAGCACAGACATGCCCAAGGACCTCAAAATCCCGTCAGAGAGATGTGACCTTCACAAAGGTGCCAAACGAGCAGAACAGAGGGTGGGCAAGGAAAGTTCCATGGAGCAGAGGACTTGGGAGAAGGGGTCTGGAGAGGAAGAGAGGAGGTTTACTGACAGGCAGGCACAGGCTTTGTAAGGGCCACCATGGGGAGGTCAAGATAGCTGGGAGTGGAGGTGGGGAAGAGGCATCCATAGTGAGAAATAGGGAAGGCCTGTAGTCCTGATGGTTGAACATGACCTACGTTGGTTACCATAGTAACCTCATTCCCCTTGGCAGTGATTGGTTTAGGAAAGGACATGTGACTCAATTCTGGTCAGTGAGATTTAAGGAGACATTCTCTAGGACACTTCTGAGAAGTTTCCTCAAACCTAAAAGAGATACACAGTGCCTGGTCCGGATGTGATGCTTGCCACTTCTGCAGCCATTCTGCCACCATGCAGAGGATGCACCAGCAGATGGTGAATAGCAGAGTGAAATGACAGTAACAACCTGGGCTTCTGATATCATTGGGCCAGTGAATCAACCTCAAAAGCTGCTCTCTTAAGTTATGAAAAAAGATTAACTTTTCTTATTGTGTAAGGCAATTTGATTTGGGGTTTTCTTGGGTTTTACTTGTACCTAAAACATATTTAAACATTAACACTAGAAAGATGAGTTGGAATGAATTCTTGGGGGCTCCTAGACCAGGTTCAGCAATATGGATTTTGCATCATGGGCAAAGAGAATTTATTAATTAGGAGCAGTGCTTACATTGCTCCATGATAATTAAAATAATTAATTAATTAATTAGCACTGTTGGTAGTAACCTGAATGGCAGGAAAAAGAGTAGTTAAGTATTATTACTTATTAATACCCATAAAACTTTTCACTCCCTTATTTTCTTATGGGACACAAAAAAATGAGTGCGTAAAAAAGACTGGGCAGAAAATGGTATAGAAGCTCATAACACATGGAGGGAAAAGTCTGTTTTGCCTCATCCTGTTTGCTTTGCTAAAACACTCACTTTCATTATCTTCTTTGATGAGGCACCCAGGCAATTCTAAGTTAAACCCTCAATGTAGCTTATAAGAATGGAAATATCCCTCACCCTCCTCACACATTACAGAGACAATGTGCAGCTACAGAATTATGAAAAATCCCATCCAAAAGGAAGGATGTGCTTTGTGCCCTGAAGGCTGCTAAACCTGCATTTGAGAGTAGAAGTTGTTAAAAAGAAAAAATTACAAACTGCTTTACTTTGCATGATACCTCCATCTGTACCAGTTACACTATATGTAATAAGTAATTATCTTCTCCATGCTCCCAACAATTAACTTCTCTAACCAGTTTTAAAATATTTTCCATTCAACTTTCCTTTTAAGATTAACAATACAATTAGTAAACCATTGATTCCTTTAACCTCTTCTCTTAGAACCTCAGGGAAAGCACAGTTATCCAGACAAATAATTACATGCTATGGATGTGTCACCCCAGAGATCAAAGTGCTGCAGTATGGAATTTCAGTAACATTTTTGGCCAAGAAAGTCTAGGAAATCTAGCTGCTGATATCTGATGTTAAAGGAAAACATGAAATCTGACTTCAACAGAAGTTTGATACTATTTTCTAAGGTTTGACCAATGACTGACTAGTCATCCTAAATTGAGGTCCACGTGTCCCTCCTTTTCATTCAAATCTTTATTAAGTGACTATTAAGGTGCTGGTCCTAGGGAGACAGGGATCAGTGATATAGCCTTTGAACTCATGGTACACAAAATGATGGAAGGAAGTTATTATAACATACTGTAATTTAACTGTATGTTAAACACTTATCCTATTAATGTGAACTGAGAGGCACAGAAACACAAAGGAATGGCAGATAACCCAAACTGGGATGTGGCAAAGGGTTATCAGAGGACATCACTCTTGAAAAGAATTTTAAAGATGAGTATGTTGGCCCTAAAGGGGAGGATGTGTAGACTTCAAAGAAGACATTCAGAAGATGCAAAGGCAAGAAGATACCAAAGGATGGGGTGTGTATGAGGGAGATGTGGGAAAGTAAATATGGAAGGGCTGGATGATTAAGGGCTTTGTATGCCAAGCTAAGGAGTTTGTACTTTATTTCAAAAGCAGTGGAAGTCACTGAAAGTCACCTGAGCTCCAAAGCCACAGGATTAGGTTAGTTTTTCGGAACTGCTACTCTGGCTGACATGAGGAAAATGACTTGGTGAGTGGAGGAGGAATGTGAAAGCAGGGAGACGTCTTAGGAATTGTTCCATACTGGAAGTGTACAACAGTGAGGGGCCAGAAGGGACATCTGGGCTGGAGGCACAGACATGGAGGCTAGCAGGGTTGGGACGGTTGAACTCGGGTATAGAGGACAGTCCTCCGAGAGAGAGGAAAGGATCTTGAATCTTGAGGTGGAATGCTGTGGGGACCACAGGACTCTCCCAGTAAGGCTACCCAGGAGGAAGTGCCATGAATTCTGGAGTGCTAAAGAGGCCATAAAGCATTTCATTTTTGTGTGGGCATTATAACTTTCATAGATAATTCTGTTTGCTGGACATAAACTGTACTGTATACTTAACTGTTTTTAACTCAACTTGTGATTTCAAGCCCTTTGTCTCAAAAGCAAAGAAGTAAGGAAATATTTGTGGATGGGTGGGATGCAAACATGTTAACACTGAACAGAAACAGCAACAACAGATACATATCCTCTTAGAACTGCTTATACCAAGATATCTGTTCCCACCAACCAGTCACACACGGACCCTGCCTTTTTATTAGACAACCTTCAACAACCAGGTCTTGGCTAAGATTTCTGCAGCCTCTCTCGCTTCCCTTTACTCACCTTCCACCTGAAACTCGTCTATGCTTTTGATTAATTATCTTTATTCCTATCATTATCCCCTTTGTTCTTAAAAGGAGCACTCATACTCCACTAAGAGATGAGCTAATATATGCAAAGTGCCTAGTACAGGGCCTGGCATATAGAGGGCATGGAGTAAATAAACTATTATTGTCCGCTGTTTACTGCACTTTTCCAACACAAGTCTTGGGAGTCCCTTAGCCCAGTTCTCTCCACTCTGTTATACCCATTCTCTCCATACAGGCATAGGAGATGTATCTTCATCACGTTTGTACTGTAGATTGCAACTCTGACACACTGTAACTGAGTGAGAATTGAGTAGCACTGTTCTGGACCTTCACTGGGAGAAGGGAGAAGAATCAGGTAGTGTTTGTTATTTATATTTGCTTCAGAGCCCAATACATCTTCTCTCAGGACATGTGTCTGGATGTTTATAATTTGTTTGTCTATGATATGCCTTACAGGAGGCACAAGGATAGTTAAGTTACTCAATCATAAAATGTCACTGCTTTTCCTAGCAACTCATCTGAGCAGATGACAAATGACTATTTTTACGGCTTGTTTCTCTATTACATGTAGAAATATTTATTAACATTGTATTTCCGTTGCACATGTGCAACCAAGTTAGGCAGCTGCCAGGAAGGCTGGGGGAAGGGAGAGTGACCGGTGATACACTCTGGCTTTTGTCTGAGCAGGTGAGCAAGCCTCACCTGGGGGCTGGGGAGCAAGCAACGCCCACTAATTCCCCTGAAGTCAAAAACAGCTAAGCAAGGCAACACCAGCAGCCATCCAGAGCTACTCTCAACACATAAGGCTACATTTCATCAAATCTGAGATGTCACCATTACAAGATGGACAGTATTTTATGTACCACTGAGAAATCAAAAGCACTAACACGGGGAATTGAACAGAGGAGCCCTACGTGAACGTGGGCCACCAAAAGCCACAGAAGGAGATGGCAGCAGGACCTTGGAACTGGGTGGAGGGAAGAGGGACTCTCCCAAGGATTTGGCGGGTGGGCTCGCATTCTGAATTCCCACCACCAGTGTGGTCTAAACACCCTCAGACAGGGACTTTTATGCCTGGTCTCAGTTTGGCAGTGCCCCAGGTGACTGACAGAGGCAAACTCTCAAAAAGACATGAACGTCAATAGCAACTATAAGATGCATCCCAATTTCAGATACATTAATACATAAAAATGCGTATACTGGGGAACAGAAATACAGGAACTCTCACTCACTGTGAGGCCCATCCCAGGTGTTATTCAGGGTCTAGAGCTGAGAATAAGGAAACCCAGGAAGAGGGGAAGATAGAAACCAAAGTTCATAAAAGACAGAAAGGGATCCAACAGGCAACCAAACGCAGGGAATGAAAGCACACAGAAGATAGGCGGGGCACCCAGGATTCCAAAGCCAGGAGCAGGTCCTGACAAGCAGGCTGGGCTTGGGGCTAAGCCTCTGTCCACTTGTTTTTCTGGCTCCAAGAGCCAGGACAGTATCTTTCCCAGTTTCAATTCCTTATCGATAAAATGCAGAAAATACTATCTCTAGGATTACTGAGGAAATGGAACAAGCAACTGTATTTTAAAAGTGTTTTGTATACTATGAAAAGACACTGTGCCAATAACAACTATACTTATTTTTCTTGATACAAATATTCTAAATGCTCCTTTAGTCAGATCTTGTGATTTCCATTTTTTAATATAATTTTCATTTAGCAGAGGGCTGTGCTTAAGTCAAGCACTTAATAAATCCTTATTAAGTAAGTAAATAAACACTGCTAACCTCTGGCCTGAACCCTACTCGGCCCTAAATTCCTGAGGGCTGGTAAACACTACTGCTGAAATGAGAAAGGGGGGAAAAGACAAAACACTCCCCCCTCTCCAGTCCAGAACATGATGTATTTATGCTTCAACAAGTACAGAGATCCCACGCATCCACCCTTGGTCTCCCTGAAACTCACACCTACCACAAAACCAAAATATTAGCTGGGATGACGTGATGCTTTCACAGCAGCGGATTGAAGGCAGATTCCAGGAGGCAACTTTACAATGGACAAACAGGATAGAAGATGGGCAGCTTCAAAATGGGAGGGTTGTTCATTACTGACAAAAAGACCCTTGGCATCACCAAAGAGCATCTTTGGCAAAAGAGACCAATGTCTAGATCTCCTGCAATATCCTGGCATCTGCCGGTCAAGCTTATTAACAGGGATCAATAGGGAAAGGAGGTCCTTGCCAAGGCACATGCTTGAATTGGGAGGGGAGAGAAGGTCCTAGGCTGGGAGTAAGAAACTGGAGGTCAAAGATGAGGGCTTCCCTTTCCAACCTGAGTGGTCCTGGGTATTCTAAGCGGACGCTGTGGTTGAGGGAGAACAGGAGGGAAGGGAAACTTGGGTTTACCCAGGCTCTGTCCTCATCTACCACATGACTGTGGAACTGGCCATAAAATGAGGAATAGGACAGGATGATCTAAGGCACAATCTGTCTCTCACACTTTGTGATTTTAGATATTTAAGGATGGCAGTAGTTAAGAACTCTCTGTTGCTCACTCCACTTTTTGGCTGGGGATAAGGGATGGGGGCTAAGGGGAGAACAAATCAAATAAATAATGAACAAAGACAAAAATGACTACACAGAACAGTAGAAAGAGTTAAGTTGAAAAGAAAAGATACTGGGAAATACTGGTGTACACACAGAGAATACAAGAAATTAAAGGGGAGGTTCAAAAAGTTGAATGGAATGTAAGGAAGTTTCTGAAGTAACTTAAGGGTGAGCTCAGGATGAAAATGATAATTTGGGACAATGGAGAGTGGTTGAAATTGGGAAATGAACTGAGTGATGGGAGAGATAAGCAGTCTAGAAAGAGGGCCAGATTCTGTCTTCAAATATACAGTGTGTCTCCCAAGCCAACCCACTCAGGAGACTGATCATTTCAAAGCATGGGTCCATGTTTGGCAAAGGAGGCCTGAAACTTCTTTCCATTTGTTTTATTCTGAACACTTGTTTAAGTGTCTCTATTTCAGGATATTTCTGTGGGGGTTATTTAGTTAACAAATCAGGGAAAGGCAAAGACCTGTCCAAAATGCTAATTTTTAAAAATTGACTAAAAATTTTGAGTTCTGATCTTTTCTAGACATTCCGGGCAGAAGCAGGTATATAGAAATATAGAACTTTTAATAATGGGTAACTATCAGAAGACTCAAACATGTGTTTGAGTCTTCATATCCACATATCCACACATGTTTCCTGTGGATAAAAAGAGAAAAGACAAAAACATGGAGGCCCGAAATTTTCCCAGAAATAAACAATTTTTCTGGGAAACTTGGATATAAGGTTTATTTTACCTAGGACAGACTGTCAGCCAGCATTTTTGCTGGACCCAAGTTCTTAAAGATTTCAATGTTTCCTATTCTCAACCTTTGGCTTACAGCTAAATACTTACCGGTTCCTATCTGGGGGTCCTACTTGATAAGAACTTGGGAAAATGTACTAAAAATATGTCTTAACAAACCTTTCTCATGACCGTACTGTTCTTTTTCCTCCTGGAGGAAATCTGGCTCTTACTGCTAATTTGCAGGAATCTGCTACTGAAGAGGGGACACCCTGGGGGGCTGAGCGGTCTGCCCTGGACATTAACAATCCCAGTAGCTGTATACCCTTAGTAGCACCTTTCGGACCCCAGAGCATCTTATACATGTCGATGTCTTTGACATTCATATTAGGTTTCACTGCCATTTTATAATTTAGAAATTAAGGAATGAAAAAGTTAGACAGTTTGCTCAAGGGCATAAAGCGAGAGTCCACATCAAGATCTAAGGTTTAAACCAAAGACTGTCTGGATGTACACCTCTTGTACTTAGAGGCGAGCTCTCTTTGGTGATTTATTTAGGAAGTTTTGTTTTGTTAATTAATTATTTAATTTATTTATTTTTGGCTGCATTGGGTCTCCACTGCCGCGCGCAGGCTTTCTCTAATTGAGGCGAGAGGGGGCTACTCTTCGTTGCGGTGCATGGGCTTCTCATTGCAGTGGCTTCTCTTGTTGTGGAGCATGGGCTCTAGGCGCGCAGGCTGGAGGAATGTCTATTAGTCATGGGAAAGGAAGAAATGGATGATTATGAAGTTTCAGACTTTTCATCTCTAATTGCCCAGAATCTGTGTTCCTTGAAGATTTAAGAACAAAGTAGATTCACCAGTATGAAATGATTCAGGTTTAAGGCTTTAAGTCTTTTCTTTTTTTGTTTTTGTTTTTGTTTTTTGTTAATGGGCCATGAGGTTAGAAAACCCTGTGTGGATTCAGATTGTTTCTTGACATGATGCCTTGAGAATCTCTACACTTGCCAAGTCAGTATGGCACTCAAACCTGTCTTGAGTGCACATGGGGGCTTTCCTCATACTTGTTTACTATGGTCAGTGATGCTTCATAAAGCTCACATATAATGCTCTAATTTTGGCAGAGCTAATATAAAGAGTTCAAAATTAATTTATCTTTGATTGCACTTATTAACCATTTACCCTACTAACGTTATCTGATAGCCATCAATTGTTCAGTTCCTCTTATCAGATGAGGCCCAAAAGTATAATTCTTAGCTAAATACATCAGTTTCACCAAAGGGTGAAAATGGACTTCAGAGAAGGAGCCTGAAAACCAGAGAGACAATTAAATACCTTAGATTTCTGGTATCAAGCATTCTGAAAATATTTCAGTAGTTTAGCCCTTAAATGAAAGTTTACATAGGCCAGATGGGAGAAAACAAATTAGAGAAGTTGACCCAAGAGTCTTAACTCTGATAAATCAAATCATTACCACTTTCCAATCTGGAATATGATCAATTCAATTAGCAAACTGGTGCCTTATATTTAGGCAAAGAGCGACACTGTTAAGAGAACTGTAGTCACTGAAAAAAGAAATGCTATTTTTTATTCCTTCAAACTTTATATTGCTAATTCTACTCTACGCCAACATTTTTTTTTTTTTTGCTTTTCTTGCAAAGAATTACCTGTTGCTCACATTGACCCACGAAATCAGGTTTTAGGTGATGGACTGTTAAGAGTTAATATCGTATTCCAAGAAAGGGTGGGAAAAGAATGGGATGTGTTTAATGACACTGAGTAATACAGAGTAAGAGCATTTCAGAAGACACCAGAGTCTGAACGAAGTCTTGTGGCTTGCCTAGACCTGAACCAGACAACTGAGAATGTAACAAAAGAATTTAAACTAGCTAAATGTACTTGGAGAAACACTCCCACCGGAGGAAAATCTAGATTTTAAAGTATTTTTAAATTATAACAAAGAACTAATATTTTAATTAATTTTAACATTTTAAATACGGGAATATATTATATATAAATCCCCTGAAAATTACAGTAACACTAATTTGAGGAAATCTGTGTTCTGTAATCTGTATGTACCTAACAATTTGAAGGCAAGATTACTTGTGGATCGTCAAATATCTTTATCCACTCTGTCCCTAGCTGAATGCTGGAAAGCCATTATGATTATACAGCAGCTCATTTGATTCTAGAAGAATGGCATATTTAGTTATTCTGACAATGTCAGCTCTTCTTTGTGTAAATACTTACACATTTTCAAAGTTCAAAGCAACTGGGTCAACCCAAATCTGATACTATGCAAAGGGTAAATTATGCCTAGCATCTGTCCTGAGGAAGAAGTTGCTAGGATACCAGCTCATTGCTGATGCCACAGCTTTGATTCCATTCTACCTGTTCTCTCCTGCCCCACCTTCCACTCAACTAGATAAAAAAGATTAAGCATCGAGATGCCTCTAAGTACTGTATGGCTTGAGAAATAACATTTATAAAAACTATTCTTGGGCTTCCCTGGTGGTGCAGTGGTTGAGAGTCCGCCTGCCGATGCAGGGGACACGGGTTCGTGCCCCACTCCGGGAAGATCCCACATGCCGCGGAGCGGCTGGGCCCGTGAGCCATGGCCGCTGAGCCTGCGCGTCCGGAGCCTGTGCTCCACAACGGGAGAGGCCACAACAGTGAGAGACCCGCGTACCACACACACACACACAAAAACAACTATTCTTGAGGCATAAGATACCTACCCCAGGCCCCTAAACCTCCCCTACTCCTTTAAGACAAGTATGGACTCTGAGGAAAGAACTGAAGATTCAGCCCTACAAGGGGGCTTTTAAATGACATAGGTACACACTTCTTTAAAAAGAGTGGCTTACACTTAGTTATGGCTTATAGTTTTTTACTCCTAAGGGTGCTGTGGATCTTCACCAACAGATAGTGAATGTAAGTTCAGAAAATGTTAAGTCCACATTTAAAAACATTTTCTTAATTCACAACTTACCCAAATAAGCAAAGTTTAGCCATTAATTCCCTACTTCTCTCCTCCAACAAGTTTATTCTCCATTTTAAGGTTGCAGGTAAGTTTGTTCAACCTACTAGAAGCAGCAGATTGTACTTGGGATAACAGGGTGGAGCCAATTCTACCTCAGGACAGACATGAGATGTTAGAAGCCAGAAGAGAAAAGGCCGCCTCCCCACCCAGCGTGTACAAGGCTCTCCTACTGAATCAGAGCATCTCTTCTCAGGTGACAAATATGAGTGTTGTGGTTGGAGATTTTTAATTGATCAAGCTCCCTTATTCATCATCATTTAAAAAATTATTTCATGGATGTGAAGAAGTGAATTAGGTATCTAAAAGTGAACTTTAAAAAAAAAAAACTGCAGTCTTTGCTTATAAAGAAATTATGTCCTGATAAATATTTTGACTATGAGACAATACCCCTTTCTTGCATTAAAAATGTGATCTTGAACTGAGAATACTATACCCTTCTCAATGAATGCCTCAGTTCTACACCACATGGGGTCTAGATCTAGATCTAACTTATTCTTGGAAATATTATTCTTTATCCAAAGGAAGCTGAATTCCATGGGAAGTATTAGTAGAAATAATCTTCAGGATGAAGTCTTGTGTGCAGGGTGGATAACAGGAAGCAGGTGGGCCAAACGTATTTCTTTGGTAACTGCCCACCATAAGCGTGGCATCCGGAGGGTGGTTCCATAAATACTGTTGACTGACAACACCCAGGATTCACTTCTTCCTCCACTCTGCCCACACCCTCTTTCCGTGAGCTATTTCATCCTATAAATATGTTTTCTTTTTGACCAAAGTGATAAGCCTTAGCTGAAGCCTACGCCTGGGAGAAACCTGAGCAGGAAAGACAAACACAGAACAAGCAATTCAAAGTGTGTATAGGTGTGTCAGGAACTGGCCCGTTGATCTGAGTTTATGCCAAAGAAGATAGGTGCAGAACAGCACCCTATCTGCCTAAATTGACAGTGGGAAAAATTCAGTCTGAGAAGCAACTTTTCCGCCCAGCCCATTTTGCAAGTGTCTCTTCTCACAGCCAGACGAAAGAAGAGTAGCTGGCTCCTTATCACCATCGAGTAGCTGTAAAGGTGACACTGGGTTCTTCCTGCCAGGCGGGCTTCTGGCCAAGAGCGAAACTTCTCAGACTAAACAGATATACCCAGGTGAGCATGGGCTGCCATTTCTAAAAAAAATTAATAAGAAAGTAAAACCCAGGATATTAGACATTTACCATCCCTCATTCCTTCTTCCTTCCCCCAACTGACTCCACTTTCCTTCTGAAGACAAAAGACACGTCTGGTTTTGAAATATAAATATCTAACAGCAAAGCCAACAAGTGACAGTTGTTGAATACAAATTGTTAAATTAAGCCACTGATAATTGATAAATTAGGTCCCAGTAAAATAATTTTAAAGATAGTTCAAACATATCATGAACTCTTTATTATACTTTATTAGTCATAATAGTAGACTCCTTGCAAGAATAAAAAATGAAAATCAACCTGACTGACCCACCATTCATTTATAGTACTATATTTTAGAAAGCTGAACAAGAACTACTCTTTCAGAATATTAAGATCTTTAGACAGGTGGTAGATTACATTACTATTCACAGGAATTTCCTGTCCCTTCCCAAGGGTAATTATATGCCTCCTCCCATGTGTGGCCATGTGACTGGCTTTGGGCAGTGACCACATGTCACTTCCAGGAGGAAGCTTGAAGAGCTAGCATGAACTTCACCTTGCTCTCTTAAGCTCCTTTGCTCTGAAGAGCAGCAGTGATGCAGACTGAGTCTGCTCCATGAATAGATAAAGGGCAACACAGAGCAGACCTGCAGCTGACCCACAAGGGACATGTAGGACAACTGAGAAATCAATCTTTGTTGGGAAAGCCACTGAGATTGGGATCATGTAGGAATAATTACTATCATGACTGATATTAAGTATCTTACCTAGGGCACTTTAAAAAGCTTGGATGGACGGATGGGTAGATGGAGAGATAAGAGGAAGTATTCATAAATTCACTGGTGAAATTTGGTAGGTTGAATCAACTGAATCTAAATCAAATATTTCTTTAGAGGGTGTGGAGACACGCAGCTTTTAGGTTAAATGACAGTTTAAAGAAGTGGCAAGTAAATAAAGGTTTTGTACATTAAAATAAAGACCTGGGTTACACAGTTTGATAGCAATTTAATCAGTATCTGTAGTGTCTACTGTAACAATCAGCGTAAGACCTGCCATCTTTAATCCAATTGCTCCAGTGTGAGAAGAAAGAGTATCAACTAGGCCCTGAAGAGTCACTGAAGGAAGTAATTGCCAAAACAGCTTCTCTTTAGTCCCCATGGATACATCTTGTAATAAGGTAGTTCTAGGGACTGGATAAAAGTTAAAAGCCTAGTAAGCCAAGCAAGTGCCCAAACCTTGAAATTCCATTTTGTGGACTGGTATCTTTTAGCATTAAGCAGCATTTCTTTATTCAGCTTCAGTCAGGGGTCTGGTTCTAGGCTGATTCTGGGTGGGGAGGTAACGCTAGTATGATGACTGCAGAAGAGTCCCTGTTGCTCCTTAATAGCAGAGACTTCCCTTAGGCTTTTTTTTTTTTTTTTTTGCGGTATGCGGGCCTCTCACCGCTGCGGCCTCTCACGTCGCGGAGCAGAGGCTCCGGACGCGCAGGCCCAGCGGCCATGGCTCACGGGCCCAGCCGCTCCGCGGCACGTGGGATCCTCCCGGACCGGGGCACGTTCGAACCCACGTCGCCTGCATCGGTAGGCGGACTCTCAACAACTGCGCCACCAGGGAAGCCCTTCCCTTAGGCCTTTGTGCCTTCAGAGGCTTGGCTAGGTGGGCAAACGGCATCGACTCAGGTGGAGAGCATATGTTATCAGCTGGCATACCTCTGGACCTTGGCATACCAGGGACCAAGGTAGGTCAGCATTCTTCCAGGTGGATTCAGCATTTGTTGTTCCTCTTCCCTCTTTCATTACCCATGGATCTTTTGTTAAATCAGGTGCCACTCAGGATCCCCTCTACCACTATCTTCTGTCTTTAGATACCAAAGGGAAGATATAAAATTTGCTCCTAATGCCTTGGGCATACTTTATGGTGACCCAACCTATATCTAGAAGCTGGTCTTAACTGCACTAATGCAACGACCAACCAAGGAAAGTAATTTGGGACATACCAACTAATCTAGTCTCTACCAGGAGGATATACTATGGACTGGCCTTGAGCTAGGTACCATGAGAACAAACAGGAATCCTAGGGTCCAGGCCTTAAGCTCAAGTGGATTAGCCTAGTTGATGAAAAATGAACAGAGGAAGAAAACAAGATTACTCCTCTGCTTCTCAACTAGCACAATTCAAAAATTAATAGTACGCGGGTACACAAACCATAACTCAGGGGCAGGTGGGATCAGTAAGGGTTGGAGAACACAACACAGGCAGGGCTTCCTCCCACCCAATGAAACTTTTAAGGGAGGAAAAGGGGAAGTCTAGCAAAAAGGAAGAATATATGATGCCAGGAGGACTAAAAATAGCAAAGAATTCATCCCGAACTTATTTATATATTAAGTTTCAATTAAAATGCAAACAAAAGACACTTTATAGGTCTCGAGAAAATGATACTAACATTCACTTGTGAAAAAATAATTGTTGTAACTTTAAAAAGGGCGGGGGGAAAGGGTGGAGGAGACTGAACTATCTGGATGACGTGTAAGTTGAATAGAAAGACAGTAAGGAGTACAAGAAAAAGTAAATGATGAGATCATACAAAAAGTATAACGAAATGATATAGGCACAATTTTTTACTATGTAAAAATTGTGTTTATGTAGAATTAATTGGAATCACAACACATTAATAAATGAAAATTAGTAAAAGTTTAAGGTGACAGGGTTGTGGTTGTGATTTTTTTAAATATGAACTTATTAATGTACATTTGTTTAAGAGATTATGCCCAGTACATTCCACAAGTTCCTTTACTTACACCAAAACCTCTAATCCAGCAGTTTTCAACCCTGGGCAATACCACCACCCCTCCTTTGCCCCTTAAGGAGGTACATGGGAATTTGTGTCATGGGTCATCATAATGACTGAGGGACACTTCTGGCATTTAGTGGACAAGGGTCAGGGATGCGGAATACCCTACAGCACATGGGACAGTCGCACACAACAAAGAGCTGTCTTACTCAGGACACCAGCAGCAATGCTATTAACAAAATGCCAAGAGGAAGAGAACAAAGACCAATTTTTCTAAGACTGCTCACATGCTACCGAAGATACACTGGAAAAACCCTAAAATTCAACCAAATACCGTTACTTTTATAACATTATGATTTTTAAAGAAGTCTAACTTTTTCACTTAAAAAAATAAAGCTCTCAAAAAGAATGTAGTCTCTCCTCGAAGAGGGGAATGGACAAAAGATTTTTACATAAATAAAAAAAAAAAATAGGGCTTCCCTGATGGCACAGTGGTTCAGAGTCTGCCTGCCGATGCAGGGGACACGGGTTCGTGCCCCGGTCCAGGAAGATCCCACATGCCGCGGAGCGGCTGGGCCCGTGAGCCATCGCTGAGCCTGCGCATCCGGAGCCTGTGCTCTGCAACAGGAGAGGCCACAACAGTGAGAGGCCCGCACACCACAAAAAAATAAAAAATAATAAAATCTCCTCATTTCCTGCGAGAAGTAATATTGCTTTGATGCTAGAAATTATAACTGAGCAAATACTGAGTCTAAAAATTATTCTCACTTATTAAACACATTTTTCCCCCTATCATTTCACTATTATCCCATAGCTGGTCCAAAACCATTGTCAGTCACACCTGCCTGTTTGTTTCTTATGAAAAGTGCCCCTC
Organism: Lipotes vexillifer; assembly: GCF_000442215.2. Taxonomy (NCBI): domain Eukaryota; kingdom Metazoa; phylum Chordata; class Mammalia; order Artiodactyla; family Lipotidae; genus Lipotes; species Lipotes vexillifer. Next base: position 1,692,242 of record NW_006793764.1, read on the forward strand.
CAGTGCCACCCAGACGTGCTTGCAGCTGCAGCTACTATGGACAGCACCTTCTCCCTGGACCGGAAGAAAAGGGAAAGA
>NW_006793764.1:1692336-1723089 GCF_000442215.2 Lipotes vexillifer
GGGAAAGAGGAAACAGAAAAACTCTCTTTCGTGTGAGGTGTAGAAATGAGATCCCACATGTTCGGTTAAATGATTTTTCCTACTTTTCTGCATTTTCAGTACTTAAGAGATTCGAGACCACATTTAACTTTCCAAAAGGCTGATGATACTGCCATCTAGTGAATACAGTCCTTTCTATACCAGAGAGACAAAAATGTAAGTACTCATGGGCCCATTATTTCTAAGGTAGAGTTCAGGAAGTATATAGTAAGTCTCCTGTTTTAATCTCATTTGAAGTATCAATTATTTTACATTTTAGAAGAGGGAAAAAGGTACTAAAAGTTTGCAGTCTGTGTATTATTCTTTGTATTATCAGCGCAATAGGGGCATATAAGCAAATTCTACTTGCCTGTAAAGCATGGAAGCCCTGCTCTTTCCTCCAGCAATGACTGTACTTACTGGCTATGGCTATGGCTGTACTTAACCATGAGCACGTTGTTGACAGCCCAGCCCACCTGTCCCTGTGTGGTGAGTACTAGCGCTTTTTTTGAGTAACTAGTTTATTGAACCTTAAAGACCCTGTGAGCTATGGATCTGGTCACAGCTCTCTCCTTGCCTTGGCTGCTGGAGAGCATGGACCCAAATCAGCCTATTTCCAGCATACTTACAAGACCTCACACAATACACAGTCTAGCTTCGCTCCTCATGTCCTCTTCTGGCTATTTCCCTTTGCCCAAATATCCTCACATTAATTTCACTTTGTATACTCTTTTAAGCCACCTTAAATTTCTTTCTGAAAGACTGCATACACACAAACAAAATCCATTCCTGTCATTTGTTGTGTGTATGATACCACCACTGGGACCCTGGTCACGTAACCATAAGCATATGGAAGGCAAGTGTCATGGGCCTTGGTGATTCCTGCCTTGTGTGACTCTTGGGTCCACTTTCCACTTGTTAACGCCTCATGAGAAGAACGGCTGATGGTCAAAACTAGGATTCAGAGATATTTCTCACTTACAATCACTGTCTCCTTCACATTCCAGTATGGCCTCAGTAAGACATCATCATCTTAGGGTGAAGGTTAAATTCACCCTTCGGATTTCAGGTTAAATTCCTGCAGCTTCCTCAACTGAAGGGACTGCTTTTTCATTTTCCATCTGACAAATCCACTGGGTCTCATTGCTTTTACACCTTGTTCTATTCCTATATAAGTGATCCATGTATTCCAAATTATAAAATTTTTCATATAAAAGGCTTTTTAAAAAAATAAAGTCTTATTCAAAGGCAGGATAGAAACTTTTATAGCAACACGCATGAGGACAACAACACTGAAATCCCTAAGGCTCTTCCTTCTCCGTCCAGACACACATAGGGCAATGCTAGGTACCTTATCACCACTTTAGCACACATTGTGCTTATCTAATACGTCCTGCCTACATACTGCAGTAATGCATTCAGTCAGTGTTGTTTAGATGATGATGCCAAGTGAGAGTACATCACTGGGGCATCTCAGACTTCATGTCAAAACTCCCCTTCTTATCGCCCATAATTATCTATTAAACAATACAGACGGTAAAAATTACATTCTTAATCCTATTCCCAAGAGTGACAATTCTTGGCTCCATATTTTCTCCAGAACTTCCAAAAGCACAAAATAACTAATAATTTCTGATTAGCAAGTCAAGAGTGTAGGAACTGTGGGTGGGTTGGCGTGGGAGGTGTTATAGGTAATGTGTTTGTTCACTATGTAAACGAAAACAGGTTTTATTTTAAAACATCCAATTTTTATGTATACAGGCATGTGCACACAAAACTTGATGGCCAAGGTGATGAAGATAACTGGAAAATTGCTAGGAAGATAAACTATCAAAAAATGCCAGGGAAACTGAATGATGGTATCATCTGAAGGTCAGAAAACTAGTGTCCAAGGTTCTGAACTTTAGACATATTCCTATCTAATGCGACAGACACTTTTTTTAAAAAGCGAAGTGAAGCACAACTTCCTCAGTGGCTTCTTTGTTTGGAATTCAGCTTCCTGGCAGGGAGCAAGTGCTAAGATATGTCTGAAAAGCATGACAGACAGGGGAAATGGGTCTCATACTTTTTATTCCAATTTCAGTCATCACGTGAGGCCTCCACCTCTTCCCATCTATGTCCCAGACAGAACCTTGGAGATAAGTCCAGGCACCCAATTTTACAAATTGGAAACTAAAGTACAGAGTCTACGAGAAACTTGGCCCAGTAAGCAGGACTCTCCGTTCAGTGACAATTATCTGTGACTTACTAAAAGATTCCTTAGTTTGCCCATTGTTTTTACAGGTAGTAAGCTTGGACTGGACACAATACTAGCAAATGGAACAGTGGGCTCTAACATCTAACACCCCCAAAGGCCAAAAACCACCATGCATGTCAGGCCAACCTTCCCTACAGATGTGAGGATGGAGACAGGGCTGACAGGCAGAGTGATAAGGTAACCTAATTATACTCAGGCTAGAGTAGCAAAATGAGCACACACAGGACACAGAAGACATCTTTTAGAGAAAAATAATTCTAAATAATTCAAGGAAACAACCAAGTGGGAGACTACCACTGCATTATTCTTCTATGGGCTCATGGAAGAAATTAACACTTCTGTAAAGAGTGGTCTTATGTATGGGCTTCTTTCCCTTTGCTCAGCCACAATTCCCAGAAAAGTGGGAAAGGTCACAAACTTGATTTCTGCTGGTGGGTCTAGAAGATCAAATCAAACAGATACTCAGGTCACAGACATGCAGCCAAAAGCACATTTTCCCCTTAGCATACTTGAACTGTCTCCACTGGCCCTCCTGGCTTTTCAGGCCTAGTCATCAATCCAGGGCCTGGAATACACAATTCCTCTTTTATCTACAAGGATTCTTCAATGACCCTTAAACCCAGGAAAGCTGGGGCCTGCTGGTTCCAGCCACCTCTTGATCAGAGTCAAGGGGGCGAGGATATCACTTAACATTACCTGATACAGGAGACTGCACTTTGTCAAACCAGCTGCTATAGTAGACCAACAGTGGATACTTCTATGTCTTGTCCGAAGAAGGAACTGCTTAGATTCCATTTTTCAAATCATACAAATAAACCAGTACTTTATTTTTAAACTACGTAGTACGCCATCACTACTTCCATATCATTCCACTCATCAGAACTATCTTTTCTCATTCTATACAAACTTTGCCTAAGGGCTCACTTGGAGAGTGGGCCTGAGGTCCCATAGAGGATTTATATTTTACATATTTCTATACCATTCTAATTTATTAGGATGACCATGTATTACTTTTATAATCTAAAAAGTCTTTAATAAGTATAAACTCTTTAACCAAATCAAAACATGTTCATCCTTTTACCTCATTATTCTTGTGAATTTATCCCAAAGAAATAATTTATTATGGCCTGAAGATTTTGCTGCAATGATGTCTAAAGTAGCAAAGAATTACACACAATCTACATTTTTAACTTTAGAAAGATGGTTTATAGATCATGGTCCATTAATATGAATATTATCATCATAATTGTAAAGGCTTTGTAAATTAGTGGAAAACTGTGACAACTTAAGTAAAAGTAGTATTCCAAGTATACCACATAACTAAAATGTAAACTAAATATATATAAGAAAGATGAAAAGGTATTATATTAGAGTGGTAGAATTTATATGTAATCTAAAATATTTTGTTGATTTTCTTTAATAAAGAAATATAAAATACTTGCTAAACAATGGTTTTGCCATAGTTCCAAACTAAGATACTGACCTATCTCTCCTTTACTCAGAGTTAACTTTATTGGAATTTATAGCATTCCTAAATTTTACTTAAGTTCACTAAAGGAAATGAAGGATATACCAATGGGTTAAAAGATAAAACACAGTAGCAGGATCAAGGTCTACTGGATCTATTTAAAATGGACTTTTTTTTTTGAGGTAGCAATCAGAAGTTTAAGGAATTCCCCAAGAATTTACAAACAAATCCATTTAACACATAAGCCATAAACCAATCAAAGTACTTTCTAAATTAAAATACTTCAATGGCATCACAGTAATACCACAATGATTAGTTTAGTAACATGTAAATTTTTTCTGGTCAAAGCCAACTGCTATGTGTAGACAGTCTTTTTAAAACAATTTTATTGTTTCAACCAACTTTCCAAAGCCTTAGGGGTCAGGTTTTCTTCCCTTTGGGCTCTCAGAACATAAGGATTTTCAATGATCGTTCGAAAGCTCAAGTCCCAATGGGTAGCTGGGCAAGAAGAATAGCAGGAGGCCAGCGGTGACCCAGAGAACTATCAAGAAGCGTCAGTGAGCGCTCATGTGTTATTTCCCATGCTTCCATCCAAGGAAAAGCTGTATGGAAATGATGTGTATGAATGCATCCATTACGTATTATCACTGCTGCCTTACCCCACTCAAAGTCGTAACACTGGCTTAGTTCACCTCTCTTGGAGACGATCTGTACCATCAACTGGGGTGGAGGCTCATAAGTAACTTTATATGAGTTGACTTCATCTAGGTAGCTTCTCAGGTGTGGTTCAATGGCTACACCCTAAAAACTGACAACCTTTTGTGAACAATTTGTCAAGTCTGTTTAATCCCTTGGTTTGAAGAAAGACAGACTGACCAAATGAGCCTGGGTGATGATTGCACTATTCCTGAAGTAGAGACTGCAGATATAGCCCACCCTTGTAAACCTCAACTCTCTTTATAGTTTCCACAGGCAAATACACTCAAGTTAACCACCTTCATCTCAGATGCTCTAAGACAATGACATTTTTCTAATATAACACTGCTCAATAGAGATTTCTTAAAAAGCCAAAATATTTCTTTTAGGTCTTTAAGTGAATACACAGATATTAATAAAGGAGAATTGTTCTATTTATTGACATGTAGAATATGATACACATCAAATGAGTCATTAATGTTATCATTCTGAAAGTTTTATACTCTTTATTTGAAAGATCCCATGGTATTAGGTAAGTCACACACATACACACACACGGAAATTTTCAAAAGGAAAAACAAATGATACATACTATATAGACAACTACGTAAGGGTAGCAGAATCATGAAAGAGGGCTGCTATGGTGCTTCCCAGAGATCAGCCTGATTTCAATACCACATCCGTTCCAGTGTTTTTTCTTTGCCTAAAAGTCCTTGCCACCTGACCATGATAGACCCTCCCAACACAGTAAGTTACGGGAACAAGGAAAGGGAGGAGTTACAGAGGTTCTCCCAGCCCTGGAAGCAAATGTTCTAGAACTCTACTTCTGGGTTGGGTGAAGAAAATAAGCCTGGCTCTCTTGGGTTGGGGTGAAGCAGGTATGTGCAGCTGATTCTGGAACTGGGTGGAAGCAGGAATCTGCACAAGAACCAACAAGCTCACAGAAGAGGCACTGACTGAACCTGTGTTTAGCAGACTTAACCATCTGTTTCCAAGTGGATTATGATATGCCAAATTTAACCTTAGTGCCATCCTGAATGACCCAACAGCACGCAAAGGGATTAAGGAAGGTGAAAGAGGGTATCATTTACTAATGACCAGTCTAAGAGCCAGTTTTAAAGAATGACCCATGAAAACTCATAAACTGGAATTTAAGTCCCAGCTCCAAAGTTTTCCCTAAAGATAAAACACTTAAAAATAAAAATCTGAGTTTGTTTTCTACATCTTTGACTCCTGTTTTGTAAATAAGTTCATTTGTACCCCTTTTTTAGATTCCAGCAAACAAACTTATGGCTACCAGGGGTAAGCAGTGGCAGAGGGATAAATTGGGAGAGTGGGATTGACATATACACACTACTATATCTAAAATAGATAACTAATAAGAACCTGCTGTACAGCACAGGGAACTCTACTCAACACTGTAATGGCCTATATGGGAAAAGAATCTAAAAGAAAAAGGAATGGATATACGTATTTGTGTAACTGATTGACTTTGCTGTACAACTGAAACACAACATTGTAAATCAACTATACTCCAATAAAAATTTTTAAAAAAGCTCCTACCCCCCCAAAAAACAACAAAATAGATAAATAAAAATATGAATGGATGAGTATGCTTTACCAGTTTCTTCTTAGTTTTTAAAACAACTCAGTTGCCTGTCTTACCTCATCCAAATCCACTAGAATATAAACTCCAAGAGAATAGGGACTTTGTTCTCTGCTTGTACACAGTAGTGAGAACAGTGCCTGGCACACAGAAGGGGCTCAGTATGTATCTGTGGAGTGGATGATTACTCCACAGATATATGGAGCTCATTAATTCTGGTCCTCTTTTCCAACTGCAGTGGTCATATGAGTGCAGTGACTTATATTACATATTTTGCTTTAAATTAAAAAAATTTTTATTTATTATATATAAATTATATATACTTTATACAACATTCAATGCTATAAGTAGGGGACAGCTCTGTGGTTTTTCTCCCCCTATGGTCCTTTATCAAATCATCCTAATTTGGTAAAATGGGCTGCACGGTGAAATGAAACCCAGACCCAGAACACACTGTGTGGCCAATATTGCCTAACCTCCACCACTCTAGGGGGAAGGGAATCAGGACACAGGGCCAGAACATAGCACAGACCTGGTGCTCTCCCCACATGCTACAGGGAGTACGGAGACAAATTCATCCTGCTACCATTCTTTTTCCCATCCTGGTCACTGCCTAACCCATAGTAAAATAATTCTCACCTAGTATTCATCAACTTACAGAACCACATTTGCACAGCATTCTGGGTACACTGGCTTCCTTGAGTTGCTATTCATTTCATCATATTCCAAAGCACTAAGGAAGAGTGGGCCACCATGGAGGTCTCCTTCCCTATCCCCTTCTTAGTCCTGTAGCTCTGCTCAACATCGTGAGCCTGGACCAACCCATTCACTTCCTGGGTATATTTGATTGTGCCTTTTTTTTTTTTTAAACTCAGAATATTCTTACAGCATGTCATTCACAGCCATTCATTTTTTGGTCTCCCCACCTCTCTAGCTGCAGAGAAGGGGTGTAGGGGTGTAGCGGTGTGTGTGTGTGTGTGTATGTGTATATAATATATATTTATTATATAAATATAAATACATACACACACACACACACACACACACACACATATATTTCCTAGTGTTTATTTTCTTTCACTTCTTTGTGCCTTTGCCCGGGCTGATCACCTTGCCTACCATAGGAGGGCTTTACTTGTTTTCCTCCCACTCTTTAAAACCCAGTGTAGACATTTCCTCCTCCAGGAAGCCTTCCCTGATTCTCGCCCCACCCCCACCAGTGATAAATGCCCCTTTCCTGTGCCTTCACAGTACCCTATGCATAACTTCAAAGGGCTTAACATGCTGTCGAGGTTTTGTTTTTATTGTTGTCATTGCTTATTTTGGTTCTTCAATTAATCCATTAGTTTATTTGGGAGATGGAATCTTCTGTGTCTTTACTCCAGCACTGACCCACCTAGCACATAATAACTACCTAAAAATCCTTGATCCATGCACGAATGAGCTAGAGTTTGCTTGTACATACGATATTGATAACCTCTTGTATTTATGCAAACTGGCATACTTAAATGCCTCCCTTTCATCACTTGTAAATCAGGTATTATCTCCCTCATAAGACTGGCCTATAGAATCACTGATAGGAAAGATCAAAAAGTGACTGACAAATAGGAGGAGTTAAACCTCTAGTCACATACTTTCTATATCTAGCATCCCTTTGACAACATTTTTACCATACACTTACAGTACATACTCTTTCTAAAACATATTTAAGACACATCCTTATAGCATGATATTTTGTGGTGAAATGCATTTTAGACTCTTCAGCAGATGCACCTGACGTACTCCAGCCACAATACTCTGAAATTGCTTACTTCACTGCGTGGAGTTCAATTTTCCCATATTTGCCGTTCTCACAGCTACTCATTCTTCAAGAGCCCGAATCAAACACCACTCTTCCATGGAGCCTTCCTTGATCACACAAGACAGAAAGCATCCCTCATTCCTCCAGTCTCCTACAGCACTCTGTGCCTCAATCACCTTTGTATCAGCCACCACAGCATCTGATGTCATGCATGTATATGAACATATACAGCATATGCTCAACAACGACCATAGCAAGAGTGGCCCTTTTCAGTGCTTAGTATTTGTAATAGAAAAAAACTAGAAACAGACTAAATATTTGACATCAGGGGGACAGCTTAGCAAGAACCATGGCACGTAACACAATAGGATATTATGTTCCTAATAAAATGACCATTATATGACTTCTGTCCATTTATGAAAACACTCATATAAGATAATGCTGTGCGGAAAAAATATACAAACAGAATATGAACTGTGGCCCAATTTTTTAAATTTTCTGAATGCACATTTACCAGGCAATTTGAAGTTAAATAAACTTGACATTGATTCTCAATTTTTTTAGCTTACATTCATACTATATCACATGACACTCACCTTAAATTCTCCTGCGTTTAATATGTAGCCAGAGTAGCCTTACCAAAACCTTAGAAATCATCAAAAGCATCCCCAGTGACCAGGGGCTGGGAATCCTCTTAAGTGCTTTACTTAACATTGTTTCAAGTCCAGATTCTCAACAGACTTAGAGAAGCTTTACTTGCTATTCCATACCGGCTTTGAAACATACCCTATCTGAAACCATCAAACCAAGTCATACAAAAAGCTAACTCAAAGCTGACCTCTGGGGCCTCCCTGGTGGCGCAGTGGTTGAGAGTCCCCTTGCCGATGCAGAGGACGCGGGTTCGTGCCCCGGTCTGGAAAGATCCCACATGCTGCGGAGCGGCTGGGCCCGTGAGCCATGGCCGCTGAGCCTGTGCGTCCGGAGCCTGTGCTCCGCAACAGGAGAGGCCACAACAGTGAGAGGCCCGCGTGCAGCAAAAAAAAAAAAAGCTGACCTCTGTATCCCTGGGTGTGTTAAGAGCAAGGGATTCAGTGAGAAGCAGTGTTAGGCCAAGCTACCGAGAGCAAACAGACCAAAGAAAGAAGGATGAGAACCAAAAGAGTGTGGGGGAGGGTTTCTGTCATTCTATCACTGCCCTTAATTTGGGGCCTTCCCCTCCCAGGGCCTGCATGCAGCAAGGAGGGCAGGACTCACTCTCCTTCCATGTACACCTGAATTTCTCACTGCACTGGGTCACAAGTCAAAATGCCATAAAACAAGGAAATTCTAATGACAAGAGATGTTCCATGTCATCACGTATTTGACTTCAGGAAACTGGACTTCAGTGTGTTCTGCTTATGCCAGTTCTTCCCCAATTTTTAAGAGTCTACAAATGGCACATATTCTAACAATCTTTTTCCTGCTACTTCATTTTCTAGTCACTTCCTTAGGTGTCACTTAAGATACACGGCAGTAATAAGATACTTCCCATCACCAATAAAAAACAGACCAGGACTAACTTCTTCTTACCAACATGGCAGTGTCTTCAATAGTTTGTTAGTACAATAACAGTAAGCTTCTCTGAAAGATCAGTTGTAAGTGGGTCATTCTGTTATCCACCTCAGATGCACTTATAAGTAAATACAAAATGCTCTAACAATTTCCATCTCCTAGTGTAAGCATCACTCATGTGAAAGTCACGTGATTTTTATACACAAACCCAATAGAAAAACAGAGTCTTTTAGCGTTTATTTGTGATTGCTGTGTTTATGATATCCTCCATTTCTTTTCTTAGCCTAAGAAGAGAACTTTCAGACTATATAAGCTGGATACCTCCTTTACATCCCAAATCATCCATCACAGCAAAACCTTTTTATTAAGCCCAACACCTACGACCCTACTTGTCCAGAACCAGTGAGGCAGGTTTTTAATTGTATGCCAGATAAAAACCCATCCTCCTCCTTTTCTCAAGACTATCTTCTTCCAAAAGAAGATCTCATCATGAGTCCAGCCTCATCAGAAGCTCACACCTTAGCAATTAAGGAAGAATAAATGTACATGGGGCTGAAGTCAGGGCTTTTTATTTATCCAAGGTAAGTTCCCAGTTGCATCATTTTGCCAGGCTTCCTGAATCCAAACTCTGTATAGCATTGCTGGGTGCAGGGTGAAGCCAGGGGCATTCATACCAAAGGTCAAGGCAGTCACAACCGACTCATATTAGAAAAGTTATATTCAGGTCCAAGAAAAGGCATGATTGTACAATCTGGGAGCAATATACCTTTCCTCATATCTAGTATTTTATATCTAGAAACCAAAGGCCTGACAACAGCTAAGCCAAAAGAAAAAAAAAAAAACCGAACATTAAAAAATCATTCAAAAAATACTTTGAAGTATCTTAAAATTTAAAAATACTTTGAAGGAAAGGCAATCCTAAAGGCATTCTCATCTTTACTGACACAAAGACAGCCACAGTATATATTATATGGAATGAGCAGTGAACTCAGACAAAATTCAGACACTTCTCTGGCTTATTAGCTGTGCAATCTTGGATAAGTCATTTAACCTTCTAAGCACTAGTTCCCATTTCTAAAAAATTAGGAGGTTTCTATTAGGATTAAATGAGATGGTATTTACAAACTGCCCAACACAATGTCTGGCACATAGTGCCCATTCAATAAATGATTTTTATTAGCATCATCGTCATTACTTACCATGTCTCCAGGAAAGAAATGGAATAAAAAACCCGAATCATCAGAACACTACTTGTTTAGTGCTTTGAATATATTACCTCTAACTTTTACCCTGAACACTAATGCATCTATGAACTGGTACCCCAAAGTCAAGATTCTATAGTATGAGAAGGCTTCTTGCTGAAATCAAGGGCCATTGGCACTCCACCCGCCACCTCAACCACGACTTAATGTGAAACAAAAATCAAGCACACGAAGTTTAAAACAATTTTGGAAATTTTAAAAGAGAAGAATTTAAACAAGTGCATTTATTCTTTTTAATTAAAAACAGAACACATTAATACTAATATAATAAGTAAAATATTTCTCTGTTCTAGACAAGGGAAAGGTAAAGATGATGATGACTGATATAGGATTATTAACAGTAAAAAAAAATACTAAATGTTAATGTGGTGCCTCTCTACATAACTAGAGTTACAGGCACCAGAAACAAGTCTTACACTACTAACCTTTAAATCGGATGCAAGACACACAAGCCATTCTTAGTAAATTCTTTTGGCTGAGTGATCATACAATGATTAGTTACCAAAGCTACTTCAAGCTCACTTACTGCTGCAAAGATAATTTACACATTTAAATGTGACAGCTAGCCAGGCGTATTTTCAAAACGTTAAAACACCAGGCTTTATCTACAAGCTAGGGATTGTACCATACTGTACCTAACCCCACCCCCAAATTAACGTGTACCAGAATATGAAAATTTCTTACAAAATGCCAAAGCCAAGAGGAAAATGTCCCTGAAAAAAGTCATCTTTTAAAATTCTGATATAAGCCTGCTTCTTCTTGAACAAGTAACGAGACACTTTCTCAGTATGTAAGAAATACATGGTAAGACCCAAGGATGAGTTTTAAAACAGAGCAAAATACTTAGGAAAATCATTATCATTGTAGACGATACAATTTGTAACATTACAATATGTCAATCATCCACACGAAAACTGCCTTGAATTCATGCTTTGTTTTCACAGAAACTGCTAGCCAAAAGAGCTGAGATATAATAACAGAAATATAAAAAATTACAGAGGAAAAAGGGAGTCACACTGGAATCTCATCTAGGCAAGAACTATTTTGTAAGAATTAAAAGCAGTAGTCAAAAGAAATTACATTGGATCTCCAAGGAAAAGAGGTCCTCAATGCTTATAACTAATAAAAATATTTTATCAATGTCCTCTGACTGTAAGACTTCATAAGTAAAGTTATAAGGACATAAATAATTTGTCAAAAGTTTTGTGCCGTATAATTAAGCAAAAAATGAAATTATTTTATTATAGGATGATCAACCTGTACCTAAACATTGAATTGTAAAACACTCTAAATAGGAATACTTCAGGTAGTATTTATCTTCTATAACTAACAGAAGACCAAAAGTTGTTCTGATTACTATAAATATGGAATAGAGTAAAAATGAGAGTCAAAAATCCATGAAAGGTTAATGAAAGAATATTAGGGATGTCTAGATGCTAGCACTAGCCTTTGAATGTAAAAGTATTTTTCTACAAAAAAGTTAACCCATTCAATTTATAGTCAAAATGCCTACCTGTCTACAGGCCTATGTGCACTAATTTTAACAACCCACCATTAAGTGGTGTGATCAAAATAATTTTACGTTAAAATGATTTACTACCCACCAGTGACAAGAGTGAGTTTCAGACCTGCTACACCTAGGCTCACAGGGAAGAGTCTACTTTAAAATTGATGGAAGATAGATGCAATGACACCCCGGTTGCAATATGCACACCTAACAGACATTGCTTTCTAAACACCATTCTCCAATAAAAGGACCCAGGCTCCTTGAAGAAGTGATTGATTGATTCCAGAGCTAGGAAAATACAAGATGAGCCTGGAACATCTAGAGATGCTGCAAAGTAAGGAAGTGCTTGAAAAAGTCTAGGAACATGTCAAAAGAACGTTAGGGCCAATCTGAAGGAACCCCCAATGGCCAAAGCTGCAAGAATTTGAGCAACAAAATAATTACAGTATTGGATTATAACCCACAGAATAAAATAACTATCCATGAATCTATACCGAGATACATATACACACACACATACACATGGACAGCTCTTCCTTACGGAATTCCAATAAATAAATAAGCGTACAAGTAACAAAGGAGATAAAATCACTATTACGCAAATAGTACAGTAATAATTACTGCAGGCAGGATCTACCAATGGATGCTAAAATCAGTGGGCAAGAGCTTGCAGAGAAACAGGATATCTGCATAGTCTCAAAGTATCTCCCCACAAGATATTTATTAATTACAAAGGGAATGATAATCATTTTATAGTGACAAGAGATACTACCTGAATCAAATTATTAAGGTTAGCATCACCAGTAATAAGAGAAACTGACATCAGGTAACCACTCACCAAAAAACCACAATCACTTTTGTGGTATTCTTCCCCAAAATCCATACGTAACCTCAAAGTAAACACCAGAAAACCTCGGAATTACTGAACAAAATAACTGACCAGTACTGCTCGAAAGGAGGAAGATCACGAAAGACAAGGAAAAACTGAGGTACTGTCACAAATTATAAGAGTCTAAAGAGACAGAACAACTAAATGTAATGTGGATCCTGGAACAGAAAAAGGACATTAGTAGAAAACTGGATGTAATGTTAATAAGGTCTGTAGTTGAGCTAAAAGTATCGTATCAATTTAAATTTCCTGATACTGATAAGAACACTATGGTTATGTAAGATGTTAACATTAGGGGAATCTGGTTGAAGGGTATATATAAACTCTGTACTATCTTTTGCAACTTTTCTCCAAGTCAAAAATTATTTCAAAATAAAAAGTTTAAAAAAACAGATGGGTGAGGAAAGCAACTGTGGTGGTATCCTTATTCCTCACTTCCGTTTGGCTTTCTTTACTTTGAGCATTTTATGAAAGCATCTTCTTCTGCTTTATTGAGTTAACCATGGACAAGCACAGAAAGGTATGAGATGAGACTCAGACACAAAGAATATCACAGTGACCTTCCCCCCAAATGAATATGGTCTTCCTTCTGGAGTTTAGCTAAGCCTTTCAGTTAGTCCTGAACAAAACAACGTCTTTAACTTTAGAACATGTTAGCAAATTCCCAAACTGGTCTTTCTTGGATGGTGCTAAACAAGAAAACACTGGGTATTCACAGAATCTGTCAACAAGCAAAAGATCTTTTGGCATAAATCCAAAGCTATCTAAAAATGACTGCCAGCAATGGGTGAGGGGATAATGAAAGATATGTTAGGAGTGGGGTGGGGCATACAAAAGACAAGAGAGAGAAAAGCCCAACAGGCGTCTACTAGTTGCTTCCACACCTGACAATAGTAAATTAGACTAAAGATGCATTTTAAAATATCTTGTTTACATAGCTCACAAACATACCCAAAAGGATTTTATTACTTAACATTCTATTTTGATTACTACATATGTTACTACATTATATGGGAATAAAAAGGGTGAGTCACACCCTTCTTTTCTCCTTTTTTTCCAAGCATTTAATTACTCATTGTGATGTTCTTAGATAACAGTGGGTAGCATCTATGCCCATAGTAGACAGGCTATTAAAAACAAAAACAAGATCTCTTACTGTCCATCAAAAGATAATATGTGCACATTTTTTGCCTAAGCAATTTTACTTACAGGAATTTACCTTAGAGACATACTCACAGAAGTATATATTGACAAAGGTACAAGACTGTTAACTGTTGCAATGTTTATAACAGAAGAAACTGAAAACACACTAAATGCTCATTAAAAGAAAAATTTTGAATTAAATAGTACATTTGTACAAAAGGGTACTCAGCAGCGTTTAAGAGGAATAAAGTCAATCTAGATGTACTGACAAAGAAAGTATTCATAATCTATAATTAAGTAAAAATAAGTTAAGACATAGACAAAGTATATGAGTCTATCCAAAGGAAGAAAGTATATTTGTACATATATGTATAGAAAATATATAGAAGGATATATATCAAACTTAAGAGGAGCCACTGTAGGAAATATCTGGAGAAACAGTGGGGTTCTTAACTAATTTTTAAAATAACCAGAAGAGATTATTTTTTTAACTTTAAAATTTTTAAAAAGTAAAATAATGTATAAGTAGTTGTGTTTCTATACACCTAGAATGAACAATCTGAAAAATAAAAGGAAAAATAAGTGTTGGCAACGATGTAGAGAAATTGGAACCTTTAAGCATTGCTGGTGGGAATATAAATGGTTCCACTGCTATGGAAAACAGTTTGGCAGTTTCTCGAAAAAGTTAAATAGAATTACCATATGACCCAGCAATTCTACCTCTAGGTATATACTCCCAAAAAATTGAAAACATGGACTCCAATACTTATGCATCCATGTTCACAGCAGTGTTGTTCACAATAATCAAAAGGTGGAAAGAAATCAAATGTCCATCAACGGATTAATGGATAAACAAATTGTGGTATATCCATACAACAGAATAAATTATTCAGCCATAAAATGGCTGACCTGCTACAACATGGATGAACCTCAAAAACATGCTAAGTGAAGAAAGCCAGACAAAAAAGGTCACATATTATATGGTTCCATTTACATGATATATCCAGAATCAGTAAATTAATAGAGACAGAAAGCATATAAGTGGTTGCCAGGGGCAGTGGTAGGAGGGAACAGGGAGTTACTGCTTAATGCGTATAGGGTTATCTTTTGAGGTAATGAAAGTGTTTTGGAACTAGATAGAGGTGGCTGCTGAACAACACTGTGAATGTAATAAATGCCAATGAATTGTTCATTTTTAAATTGTTCATTTTTTTGTCATTTGAGTTTTCTCTCATTAACGATAAATAAAACTTTAAAAACAATATGTAGGTAAGGGACTTCCCTGGTGGCAAAGTGGTTAAGAATCCTCCTGCCAGTGCAGGGGACACGGGTTCAAGCCCTGGTCCAGGAAGATCCCGCATGCCGCGGAGCAACTCAGCCCATGCGCCATAACTACTGAGCCTGCGCTCTAGAGCCTGTGAGCCACAACTACTGAGCCCGCATGCTGCAACTACTGAAGCCCGTGTGCCTAGAGCCTGTGCTCTGCAACGAGAAGCCACCGCACCACAACGAAGAGTAGCCCCCACTCGCCACAACTAGAGAAAGCTCGCGTGCAGCAATGAAGACCCAACGCAACCATAAATAAATAAATAAATTTACTTATTTATTTATTTAAAAAATAATAATAATATGTAGGTAAGACCAAAACACCAACTGCCACTGAGTTACTTTACCCCAGAAGAGTGAGACTGATACCAGTGAGGATGGGCATCTTCCGCATCCAGATGGCTCTCTGTGGAACACTCTAGATAAAAGACTGTCACCAGGGGAAAAGAAAAGCTACTAAAAACCAGGGACTGTAAGTAAGCACTGTCCCCAAGGCAGCAAAATGATCCATTGCCTGAGACATACCCTAGTTCAGCTTTAGGATAAGGGCTGAGAGGACAGATGGCCCTGGTTGCCTTTAGTCTCCTTTCTCTCCAAACTTAATCTACAGCAATGAACATCTAAGGAATTCCCACCCTCCTTTACAGGTGAGGAAACTGAACCATGGCTCATACACAGGACCCTGGGGAGGAACTTGCAAAAGACTTACTGATTTGGTATAAAAGCTGCTTGTTACCATTTTACCAAGTTCTAAAAATTAGCACTTCTCCTATTCTCTCAGCACAAATCTTCTCACTAGTAATCTATTATATTTGGAAAGACACCCTAAACAGCAGTAGAATCACTTTACAGTTGATTCTTTGATGGTTCTTTTTTTGTGGCGGGAAGTCCCCTCCAGAGTGCTTTCACAGCAATAGAAATTCACACCAGAAAAAGCACTGTCCTTTTAGTTACTTGTTTTCTGGGTCACATAAATTAACTCTTAGTTAATCCTTCTCAACAGGCACCAACAATTGCATTTTACTTTAAGCTATTTGCTTTGGCCATTTCATTGTGATTATTAGGAAACAAGAGAACTTCAAATCAAAAGGGAGCTTTACAAAACTTCTTAAAAATCAAACTGTTTCTGTAACAAGAAAGGGTGATATGTAGAACTATTATATCTTTGTCAATTCTCTTAATTGGAATAAACAGATCATCATCAACAGAACGTGGCTAAATCAAAAGAATTTCTTTTATATGTTAGAGGAGGTTGGAGTAAGAGTGACAGGGAATCTTAACTCTCCAGATTTTTACGTTCAATCTTTTTCAAAATTTTCCTCATTTTAAGTGTCATTATTAAACATTACTAATGCTATTTCAAAAATTACAGAAACTAACAGTTAAAACCCCATTCAATATATGTGAATATTCAAAAATATCTACACTTGTAGATTTGATTAATTCTCTACTTCAGTTTGTTGGATCTTAAGATATTTTACAAAATATAAACAATCTCAAGCTTATTAACAATTTAAGATTTTAAAGCGTTTCTGCTTCTCTTTAATCCTTGGCAGGACTGGTTCCCATCATTTCATCAAGAGTTCCTGAAATGACAACTCTATGTTAAGGTGGAGGATTTAGAGACTTACAAAGGCAAAAAGAAATCATAACTCCTACATTTTTAATCATCCATCCTCCTGGTGTATGATTTACCCCATAATTCCCACAAGAAAATGAATAAAGTTTTGAAGAACGAGTTATTCCCAATGTAAATCTACAGTCAGCCTCTGTCAATCATGTTAGCCTTTTCCCCTGGTTAGCCATTCTCCACCTCCTGCCAGAAAACTACACCACTATTTAATTGCTTTGTGACTTCACATTTTATTAAGGGGCAGAAAAACATAAAGAGCTAAAACAAGGAGATAAGCCCATTGCCGTAAATTGTCCCCTTAAGCAATGAAACTTGCCTCTCTAGAGTAATAAGGTGGGCACTGTGAAAAACCCTGAGAAGTGCAATTCTGCCTAAGTCCAGAGCCCCCATCACTTACAGAAACCCTTACAGTTCTCTGGACTGCAGTGCCATAGATCAGAACCTGGGGCAGCCAACTGCATGCTTTCGAATGCCAGTGTGAAGGGCACAGCCTGGTAAGTCACTCTGCTCTCTACCCTACTCCACCCCAAATTTATCTTCTGTTCTCATGGACCAAAAAAAGTGGTGGGGGCAGAAGAGAATAAAGAGAGAGAAAGTTGTGAAAAATTTCACAACCTGACAGCACGCCATCTGCCATCCTTTTTCCCTGGAAATCAAACTACTTGTTATATAACCCAGTGAAACATTTAGCTACATGTTCACCTTCATGAACTTGGAATAATTTTCTCCTTTCCCACTCTACTGGCTTCCCTTATAAGTCTCCATTTCTTCCTCTGTAGTGAGATGGAAATTACTGTCAGATTATATTACATTCCTGAATGTGCCTGAGCCCCTGCTCTCTGGAAGATTACATCCAGTGACTCCCACAAACTAAGCAGGGCTTGGTGTTCAAAGCCTTGGGAAAATATCAATGAGTAACTTCTCTAAGATGCTGCCAGCCAGAAAACAAAGGCTTCAAGTGTTTTTAAAGCCCACTGATGTATATAAGAAAGTGGTTTTAAGACATTCAGAAAAAGCATACAAGTATATAAGTGTGCAGGGTGTGTGTGTGTGTGTGTGTGTGTGTGTGTGTGTAAAGATCTAATATATTTCCTAGGTATAAAAAGGGCTGAAAAGGTATACAATAAACTCAGCAGTGGTTATATTAAGGTATGGGATCAGAAGGTAGGATGCAAGAGTCTTTTTTTTCTGTACACATGTTTTATGGCTTGAATATGTGACAATGGATATGTATTATTTTTGTAATTAATTTTAAGAGCTAAAATATGGAAAAGAATGGTGACTAATCTTTCAAAACCAAAAATCAAAATACATGTGCTGCCAAAGCATTTTCCTTCCTCATCTAAATGCAAGAGACAGTTAAGGAAAAGTAATTTAGTCATTGGAAAGTTGAAGTTTCCAGGTTTCAATAGTTTGTTTTTTTTTTAAAGGCAGACACAGTATCTAAAACAAGATTGTCAAAATTTCTACCAGGTTTCACAACATTAGATATTGAGCAAATAGCACAAGTCCCTAAATTGGTAACATTATGTCTTCCTTCCTCTTGGAAGCTAGGCTATGGTAGGTGACCCCAGGAGCATCTTTCCTGATACTGGGCCAGTATTCTCGTGAGGAATTTGGCTCAAGTCTATGAACAGTTTCTGCATTTACTTTTTGCAAAAGGACTACCCAAGGAGAGAAAAACAAATGAAAGAAACAGAAAACAACATCAGAGTCCCTAAGGACTGTAGTTTGGGTTCGAGTTCTCTTTAAAAGAATTACAAAAAGATCAATTGGCTACTCATTAGGGAAAAAATTAATTTTCATTCATATCTCAAGTCATACTTCAAACTAAGTTTCATACAGATGAAATATTTTAAAATGTGGAACAAAGCCATAAAACTACAATTAGAAAATATAGGTAGATTTCTATGCAATCTTGTGGTTAGAGATGTTGCTATTCATTCATTCATTCTGCAAACACTATGTACTAAGCATTACAGACCTGGCTGTGGACCACACAGACACAACCCCTGTCCCTATGGAGTCAGAGGCTAGAGGAGGAAATAGGAAATAGAAAATAAATAAAACATAATTACATATTGATACGTGCTCAAAGGGGGTAAAACCCCAGGATTATGAGATAGAGAATACTAGAGGGAAAGACCAATGCTGAACAGGAAGGCACTCTGTCTGAGGTGAAATTTAGGGTGAAGCCTGAAGAACGAGGAGTATGATAACAGCGAACCACTCATGTGCACCCTGTGAAAAGGATAGTTTTCTAAGAGCTGTGCACGAATTAACCCCCTTAATCCTCTCAACAAGGTGAGTTAGGTACTATTACGATGATGACTCCCATATTACAGGTGAGGAAGAGGTGAAGTAACTTGCCCAAGGAAGCAGAGCTAGTGAACAGGGAAGCCAGGTGAACCCAAGCAGCCTGCTCCAGAGCACTCTCTCGGGAACTGGCTCTCTGGACGAGGAGTCAGCCATAAGAAAGGTGCACGAGCGCCAAGTGTGTGTGTGAAGTGTGTGTGTGTGTGTGTGTGTGTGTGTGCGCGCACGCACGCACAAGACACGTTCCAAGCAAAGGAATAGCGCCTGCAGAATCCTGGGAGTAGGAAAGAGGCTGACGGGTTCCATGAATTGAAAGGAGGCCAGTGGGGCTGGAACAAAGTGTTCGAGTGTGACAGAGGTGAGGTCAGAGAGCAGGCAAAGATGGATCATGCCGGGCCTTGCAGGCTATGGTAAGGAGAATGCCATGACCGGCTCAGGCAGGGGTGTGCCAAGATGTGATTATACCTGAAAGAGATCATTCTGTTATGTGAAGAACAGATTTCGGGGGAATAATACCAAGGCATTCTTACTTAGTAATTACTCTATGTGGAGCCATAGAAAAAAGATTCGATCACCTAAAATTAAATATTTACCTACTTTTAAAAACACTGTACAGGACTTCCCTGGCGGTGCAGTGGTTAAGAATCCGCCTGCCAATGCAGGGGACACGGGTTCGAGCCCTGGTCCGGGGAAGATCCCACATGCCGTGGAGCAACTAAGCCCATGCGCCACAACTACTGAGCCTGTGCTCTAGAGCCCACAAGCCACACTACTAAGCCCGCGTGCCTAGAGCCCGTGCTCTGCACCAAGAGAAGCCACCAAAATGAGAAGCCCACACACGGCAATGAAGAGTAGCCCCTGCTCGCCGCGACTAGAGAAAGCCCACGCACAGCAACGAAGACCCAACACTGCCAAAAATAAATAAATAAAAAATTTTTAAAAAGAACATGAACACAATATTCACAAAAGAAGAAATACAAATGCCTTATAATATGATAAATGTTCACCTGTGCATAAAACTGGATAAAGTTTTTTAAATTCTATGATCTAATGTTAAAAAGAGTGTGGGAAAAGAAAACCTTGCATAATATCAGTGGGATTGTAAATTGGTTGTCTTTCAGGTAATATAGATCAGAGACCTTTTCCCTGATTTTATAGTAAGAATAGTTAAGAGTAGCCTCAAAATTATAGTTATCCTCATAGGCACTGACACACGTGTCTAGAGGGAGATTTGTTAAGTACATACATTCCTAAAATAGACTCTTTATCTACCTTTAGTAATTATGCAGCAATGATACTGATATGGAGAGAAGTTTACAACATACCAACTGAGAAAAGTAGGTTGCATGTTTATATTTAAAAATCTTATTTAAGTATATACACACAGAAAAACCTCTGGAAGAATATTAACAGCAGTGATGTAACAGTGGTAGGACTGTGCACTTTCTGTTTTAAAATATTTTTATTTTCTAATTTTTTATACAAGTTTTAAAGGTCATGCTCTATTTACAGTTATTACAAAATATTGGCTATATTCTCCATGTTGTACAATACATGCTTGTAGCCTACATTACACCCAATAGTTTGTACCTCCCACGCCCCCACCTCGATATTGCCCCTCCTCCCCCAACCAGTAACCACTAGTTTGCTCTCTTTATCTGTAAGTCTGCTTCTTTTCTGTTATATTCACTAGGTTGTTGTATTTTTTTTTAGATTCTACATATAAGTGATATAGCATTTATCTTTCTCTGCCTGACTTATTTCACTTAGCATAATGCCCTCCAAATCCATCCATGTTGCTGCAAATGGCAAGTTTTCATTCTTTTTCATGACTGAGTAGTATTCCACTGTGTATATATGTCACATCTTCTTTACCCATTCATCTGTTGATGTACACTTGGGTTGCTTCCATATCTTGGCAATTATAAATAATGCTGCTATGAACATTGGGGGTGCAAGTATCTTTTTGAATTTGTGGTTTGTTTTTTTTTTTTCAGATCTATACCCAGGAGTAGAATTGCTAAGTCATATGGTAGTTCTATTTTTAGTTTTTTTGAGAAACTTCCATACTGTTTTCCACAGTGGCTGCATCAACTTACATTCCCATCAACAGTGTAAGAAGGTTCCCTTTTCTCCACATCCTCGCCAACATTTGTTATTTGTGTTCTTTTTTATGACAGTCATTCTGACAGGTGTGAGGTGACTCACTGTGGGGTTTTTTTTTTTTTTTGCGGTATGCAGGCCTCTCACTGTTGTGGCCTCTCCCGTTGCGGAGCACAGGCTCCAGACGCGCAGGCTCAACGGCTGTGGCGCACGGGCCTAGCCGCTCCGCGGCATGTGCGATCTTCCCGGACCAGGGCAAGAACCCGTGTCCCCTGCATCGGCAGGCGGACTCTCAACCACTGTGCCACCAGGGAAGCCCTCACTGTGGTTTTGATCTGCATTTCCCTGATGATTAGCAATGTTGAGCATCTTTTCATGTGCCTGATGGCCAACTGCATTCCTCTTTGGAAAAATGTCTATTCAGTTCCTCTGCCCATTTTTTAATCAGGTTGTTTGTTTTTTTGATGTTGAGTTGTATGAGCTGTTTATATATGCGGGATATTAATCCCTTATAGGTCACAGCACTTGCAAATATTTTCTCCTATTCAGTAAGTTGTCTTTTTGTTTTGTCAATGGTTTCCTTTGCTGTGCAAAAGCTTAAGTTTAATTAGGTCCCATTTATTTACTTTTGCTTTTATTTCCTTTACTTTAGAAGATGGATCCAAAAAGATACTGCCATGATTTATGTCAAAGAGTGTTCTATGTTTTCCTCTAGGAGTTTTATAGTATTCAATCTTACATTTAGGTCTTTAAGCCATTTTGAGTTTATATTTTTTATATGGTGTTAGAGAATACTCTAATTTCATCCTTTTACATGTGGCTGTCCAGTTTTCTCAGCACCACTTATTGAAGAGACTGTCTTTTCTCCATTATATATTCTTGCCTCTTTTGTCATAGATTAATTGACCATAAGTGTGTGGGTTCATTTCTGGGCTCTCTAGGATTGTGCATTTTCAACAGGTTCTTTTATTTTATCTACATATCTTTCATTTATCTACCAGTCAGTATACATTACTTTTAATATTAAGCAAAGTATCCAAGCAAAAAAATATCTAGGACATCATAAAATAAAAATATAGAAATGCTAAACTGTCTTGTAAAGGAGGTCATAGATAGAAGACTCAGTGTAGACTGAAGTTGAATCAGAAAATGGTATGGCAGAAGGGGACACTGGGAAGCATCTGTCTAGTCTAACTCCTCATTTCACAGATTAAGAAACCATCTAATCTCCCTACTTCACCTTTCTGACTATAAGCACAGTCCTAACAAAGGTTTCCAGAACCAAAAACTGAACTAGTGCTTCTTCTTTCTCCACTGATTAAACACAAGGACAACTGTGTACAAATATTATCACTGCAGTACTTAACTTCTAAGCAAAGGGTACCCCAGGACTAGAGCACAGCCTGATAGCCACTGTGGTATTTGGAAACAAGAGGATTATTGTAGAGTGTGATTTCCTCTCATTCCACAGGCAACTGAGGAATTTACCTTTCCTAATGTCGAGCCAGTGCCTGTCTTACCCTTTGCTCACAAAGAAACATCCTTGTCTGGCAAGTGCACATTCTCAGCACCCCTAGAGCAGGGCTGCTGGGGGTCCTAGAATCTGCCAAGTTGGTGCCTAATTATCTGGGTCCTGTCTCTTGTGCTGCAAAGGTCTTTGGTGGCCCTTTACTAATTCCCTGGCCC
Organism: Lipotes vexillifer; assembly: GCF_000442215.2. Taxonomy (NCBI): domain Eukaryota; kingdom Metazoa; phylum Chordata; class Mammalia; order Artiodactyla; family Lipotidae; genus Lipotes; species Lipotes vexillifer. Next base: position 1,715,599 of record NW_006793764.1, read on the forward strand.
ACTTCACACCTTGGCTACTCTAAGTAGTTCCTCTTTCTCAAATCAAAACCCCCAAACCCACCATTCTTATTCTCAACGAATACTTTCTTCTTTATTTAGGAGGTACATTCAGGCCATAAGTCTTCAGCCCTCTCAAATATTCCTTTCTACCTCCAGGCATCTGAGTCTCTATCCTCCATCTCCTCCTTCCCTCCTCCCTGCCTGCTGCAAAGAAGGAGCCCCCCTCCCTCCAGCTCCTCAGCCAGCCCTATGGGTCCTGCAGTCCTGGCCTCTTCAGTTTTCCCTTCTCTTTCTGATCCCACTCCCTCCCTCTCCCTCTTTCCTTTCCTCCTCCCTCCCCACTGGGTCCCTGCCTTCTTTTCAATATGTCCAAGTTCCTTATCCCAACTCTGCTTCCTCCTCCCAGGCGGCATCCCTCTTTGTTCCTTCCTTTTCTGGTACATTTCTACACCTCGGTATCTACACCTGCACCTCTTCAGTCTATCGTTATGTCACGAAGTATTAAGAGTAAGGATTTACAGTCGGAAGGCCTAGAGTGCACATTCAGCTCTGCCAGTGACCATTTCCATGACCTCAAGTGGACAAGTCACTTAATTCCAAGTCAGTTTCCTCCTCTGTAAAAAGAGGTTAACGATACCTGGCTCCACCTCCCTCACAGTTATGTTCTGAGGATCAAACGAGATAATGCATGTGAAAGTGCTCTCTCTGTGAGCTTATAAAGCTCTTTAACACTTTAGTTATTCCTGTTACTACTCTCCCCTTGGTACCCTGACCTTGCATCATCAACAGAGACAGGGATGGTTATTCGTGACCTTCAGACTGCTCACAGTGCTAACATATAATAACGCCATGTCAGCGCCTGTAGTTTCTGCTGTGAATTACTAATTTGGTAATAATCATATTTAATTTAAAACAAGTATAGCTGACCCCTGAACAACGCGGGAGTTAGGGGTGCCAACCCTCCACACAGTCAAAAATCTATAGTCGGCCCTCCATCCACGTCTGGCTTCCTCAGTATCCAGGGTTCCACATCCACAGATTCAACCAGCCACAGATCGTGTAGTACTGTAGTATCTACTACTGAAAAAAATCTGTGCATAAGTGGACCCGCGCAGTTCAAACCCATGTGGTTCAAGGGTCAACTGCATATAAGCTATGGTTTTTTAATTATATGAGTGTGGACTTCTGGAAGACAACAGCGGTAGCCAACAATTACTGAGCACGTACTAGGAGTCATGCACTTGTTCTAGAATCCTTTATATCAACTATCACCTAGCACCACCACAGGAAATGGCTTTATTATTATTTCCATTTTATTGATGGGGAAACTAAGGCAGAGCAGTACTGTCATGATTTGAACCCAGGCATCTACCTCTAGAGCCCATGCTCTTATCCATTGTCCTGCAGTTCCTTTAGTGACAAAATGAGGTCTACAGTGGAGACACAGAAACCAGTCAGGAGGCTATGGCTCTAGAGGGTTAAAGGCAAGAAGATGGACCTGACCAAGGACACCTGGACTCTTTTAAGAAGGCAAACAAAATTATTCAATTGCCAACTACGAATGTCATTGAAGGCTTAGGGTCATCAGGCACTTCCATATTCTGCTAGTGGGAATACAAACTGGTACACAACCTTTCGAGAAGGCAATTAGAAGAATGCATCGAACACTGAAGGATACATTCCCACACTGTGGCTGACTCAACAATGCCACCTGCAGCAATCTGCCCTAGAGAGATAATCATGGATGTGCACAAAAGATATTATTACAATGCTGTTTCTAAAACTAAATCAAGAAAAACAAATAAATGCCCAACAAAAGGAGATGGGGTAGAGAAACCATTGCATACCCACATAAGTGAACACCATATAGTCAAGTAAAATGATGCTTCAGGAAAAAAGGTATAAGCACACTGTCAAGGAAAAGAAGTATGTAAAAAAGCCTGTTGGTATGGGCTTTGGCATCTGACGGGTTCAAGTTCTGAGTGGGTTTACCAGCTATGTGAGCATGGGCAAGTTATTTTTCTGAGCTTCAGTTTTCTTGTGTACAGATGGGGATAAGAAAGCACCAACCTCATAGAGTTGTTGAGAATTAACAAATTAATGTATGTAAAGGGGTTGGTACAGAGCTGGTACAGAGCCTGGCATGTAGCAAGCATGTGATAAATGTTTCTCATTTGCAAAAATATAGCAAGTTAACACATACGACTCACACACCCCATTACAAATATTTGTAAAAACAAATATTACACATAATGCAGTAAAATTTTAACACTGGTTATCTCTGGAAGTGAAATAACACATTTTTTTCTTTTAAATTCCCTGTATTTTCTAAATTTTATTTACTTGAATAAAGCCAGCAATATATTAATACTTAAGTATCTTCATTTTTCAAGTAGACTTAATAATAAATACTCCTTTCAATTTATTAAGTTTCTCTAGTATAATCCAGTCTATGCATCTTGTGTTTAAGGAAATGGGGTACTTTTATTGATTTAATCTGAAGAGTAATACATTTCCCCCTTTATTCTTCAAACAGCTTGCTCATATTTCATTATATAAAAGTCTTTTCTGCACTCATATATTTGAAGATTAAGAGCACTCTGAAGTGATTAACAGAGCATAAAAGGTAGACGAAAAGAACAGATTAATGCCTCTTAAAAAGCAAAGTTAAAGAAGAAAAGTATGACAACTTCATGATAGTTATATGGAAAAAAGTATACCTTACCTAAGTATGTAAGTCCAGAAATTACTGCAATAAATATCTCAACTCCATGGACAATTTCCTAGTGTGGTCAAAAGACAGAAGTAATTCAATAGCTCAGCAGTCCATCCAGTACAATGACAATCATTCTGAAAGAAAAAAAGAGTCTCATTGAGGGAAATGTGATGGGGCAATACTCCTTTCCAACAGGAGAGGGGGAATCAATTACTAGAGACAGCTATGCAGTTTATTATGGTTAAGTCATTCTCCAGTTGGGGGTGGAAGGTGCAGGCCAGAATAAAAAAGAACCTAGGATATCATGCAAACATGAGTCTCCTTTGCTTTAGGTAAAAGTTACTCATTAGCTCTAGGGTGTCTCACCACCAGTTCAAAGAAAAGGGCTGGTTCCTCATATCCTTTCACCTTCACTTCCATTACTGCTCTCCATGTATCCATCAATATGCACATAAGTCAGCTCATGAACACCATCAATTTTTATATTTGGTATCTTTGCCATTTCAGAATCAGACAAGCCCATAAGAAATACATGGCCCTTCTCTGAAAACTAACTCCACTGAGGATTTTCTTTGTGAGTGGCAGTTCCCCTGGATTAAAACTTTGGGATTGTTTTCACGTCAGCCTTCTCCATCATTGCCCATTCCAACATCAGTCCACTGCCACTTTCCCTTGAATGTCCGTCCTACTGCTCTCTACTTTTTTTTTCACTCCTATGTCTCTAGTAGTACCAAATTCACTGGTACCCCCACCTGTGTACAACAGCAGCCTCTAACCTGGCCTCTCTCTGCAGAACACTACCCATCCAATTGCTTGCATTCCATTACGTGGGTAACCTTGGGTAGTCCCCTAACTCCTGGGTCTCAGTTTTCTTAACTGTAAAATCAAGAACTGATTTCAATGTTCTCCATCCTCATTGTGCTTTGAAGTCAGATGTACTGAATCCTGGCCCAGTCACTCTAAAAACTCAGACAAATTATATTTCCTCAGAGCTCATTTATTACACATAAAATGCGAATGATATCATCTATCTCTAAGGTTGCTGTAAGAATAAGAACTATGAGATCTTGCACCTGACATACAGCATGTACAACAAATATCAGTCATTCCCACTCCACCATACAGGATACCTCCAACTCTAAAGTTCTTTGTTCTTCTCATCCCCAAATCTAGCATTCTCCTACATCCATATCCACAGTGGTAATACATTTCTCTTCCATTAAATGTAAATGCCTTTGCTGACTTTCAGGCTCTTCCATAATCTGGTCCTACTTTATCTTATCTTCCTCCGGCTTCCAACGAACACCTTCTGTCTTAGTCAGGTACGTCTTATTATGTTCCAAAGAACACATACTCCTACACCCTGATTTTGCAACTATCATTCCCCATGCAAGATACAGCTTTTCTTATCCCCTCTGTCAAGGCCTATCTCGAGTTCACAGACTCGCGATCACACCTTCCAGATAATTTAACTCACACAGTGTCTCAATGGTACTGGCCATTGTTTCTAGTTTACTGGGCTTAGCTCTCCAGCTGGAAAGCGACTATTCTGATTATTTTTAGTTTGTCATTTTGGCACGGACTACATCAAAGTTTTGACAAACCTGGTATTTTTTGCATCAGCTCTACAAATGCTCTTTGAAATTTATGAGCCTTTGTGCCTTGACCCAAGATTCGGTTGTTAACTCCGCTATTTTTGTTTGTGTGGAGAGGCTCACACAAGGAGCTTATTCCATCATCAATAAGTAGGCCATTCATAGACAATCCAGGGGCCTTCTCCTAGAGCAAGAGATGACTTCTAAGTATCTCCAATGTCTGTAGATTTTGAGTCAAAGCCAACACATTCTAATTCCAAAAACCATTTTATGACCAAACTCCAAGCAGCAGCAGGAAGGACTCACAGTCAGGAAAGACTGGCTGCTAGACTTTTACCTCAAAAAAGATGATGGTTGAACCACTAGGACTAAACGAATGACTCACAGTAAGGAAAGACTGGCTGCTAGACTTTTACCTCAAAAAAGATGATGGTTGAACCACTAGGACTAAACAAAGGTTCTAAGGGAAGTTAGAAGACGACACAGTGAAGGTTCAGGGAGATGGAGGAAGAAGAACCAATGAAGGAGACCGAGAGTGGTTACAGAGGCAGGAGGATAACCGTGGGGGTGGAGAGGCACATCAACCCAAAGAAAGATAAGGGACTTCAAGCACTGTGGATAGGAACTAACAAGATGTCACTGGATGTAACAATTAGTAAGGAGGTCACTGGTGACCCCTGAGGACAATTTTCCATAGGGCTGGTCCAGGATGTGGACTGCAGGGGACTGAAAAGAAGCCAGGAGGGCAAATGGAGACAAGCAGAGACTTTCCTGTTAAGAACTGTGGTTATCAAGCCAAATGCTGGTCATTCTCTAACCTGAAGTTTACTTACCAGCCTGATAAAAACTCTATTATTCCCTTGCTCCTTGCCTTTCCATATGCACAGAGCTTGACTACTGAAAATAATTTAATGGAAACCCTTCCAACCTCTCTCTCCTGACACCACCCTTGTGTGCCTGGTTTTGGTTCTCTAAGAGACCTTGTAGAACCATTCAACAGCTATATGCTATCAAGTGTGAACATCTAAATTATATTTTCCTGCTCTAGGTAAATGATATTTATTTAACAAAGAAAAAGAAAATAGACACTGAAATGTATCCGATCAACAGAGCAAAAATCCAGATTCAGGTCAGATACCATATTACTACCTCTGGGTAACCTACATAATAGATCCGAATTGTCAAAAGATAACTTTAAATGCTTTTTCTTCCTTCAAAGTCGTGCTTGTTCTTTACCAAAGTTTACAACAATCCAATACGAACAAAGAAAAACACGATAAGCATCATTAGCATTTTTGACTTTTCCTTCTACTTTGGTATGCTTGCATCACACATCCATAGACATAATAAACAAATGTGTAAGCATATGTCATGTTTACTAAAAGTGAATTCTAGGCATTATTTGTAACCTACTTTTCCCATTTATTTTTATTTTGATGGAAGTGTTGTGTCACTTATTAGCCTTCTATGCCTTTATTTTTAATGAATGTACAATAATCAATTTTAATAAACCCACCTGAAGCATTTAAGTCACTTCCAACTTTTGATTATGTAGATAAAGCTGAGATGGATATCCTCAAACACACCATTAAGTATTTGCTAGGGATAAAGTCATGGGTCAAATGTATGAAAAAAATATGCATTTGATATTGTTGACAGCTTGTCCTACAGGATGTTTCACCCAATTTGTGCTCTAGTGGTATATGAGTGGTATAAAAGTGGTACACTTCTCCATAGTCCCTCTAAAACTGGGTAGTATTAATTTTTAAATTATCCTATCTTATAGATTCCAAAAGTTCACTTTTATTAGCATATCTCTGAGGTTGAACATTTTTTTATTTTTCTGCACTTATTGTATACGCCCTTTGTTTTTCTGCTACAGTGTTCATATTATTCATTTGTAGCATCTCTTCATCTATGAAGGATATTATTAACTTGGTACCCTAATAATGCAAAGAAGATGGTATACTACTTGGGAGCCTTTGGCTATCAGGAACAAAACCAACCAATTCCAGCCTATTAGAGCCAGAAAGGACCTCTACCACAAGGATACAGAGGCATCCTTATATAAGGATACTATGTATGAACTTTGACACGTGTTGAAAATAGTTCCAATTTTTAATTTTATCTCTAAAATGGAAATACCACTATTTCACTGGTCTACTTCGAGGATTAAAGAAAATACAGGTAAAGTCATGAACGGAAGTAATTATTGTTAAAGCAAAGCAAAAACTCAAAAAACAAACAAAAAATGCTGTTTCTTATTCAGTACTTACTAAGGTGCCTTATTCTTTTGATCCTTACAATGAGCCCATTAGGCAGGTGTTATCAGTCCTCTTTTACAGATGAGATGTAATACGCATGCATAGTCAGTAAAGTAACAATTAGATTTTTATTTTACAAATGAGCTCTGCACTGATCCTAAAAAAGGCTTGGTAACAGAATTATTCTCAGCTGTGTTTTTAGTAACACTTCTTTCTTAAAAGTCATCGCGGGGACTACTCCAGCCCTTGCACCAACAGTAAACCAGGTTACTAGCTTCTACACCATCCATTCCTTTAAATTTCACATTAGTGACCTCTCTTCTTCTCCCTCCTCTATGATGTGCCTTTACTATTAAGTGCCATTCTGGCAACAAGATACACATTTCTGTTTAGGAACCAAGGCCACCTCATCAGTCACTGTTAACTGAACCTCGTGACAGACACTTTACTTTCTAACATTCCAAATACCCTTAAAGGTGCTTCAGCTGCTTACACGTAGTGATGTCTGTAGTAACAGCATATACACCCGAACCTATGCTTTTGTCAGGGGTGAAGCAGCACTGTGCTGTGTAAATATTTTATGCACAGCTTGTACTGAAATTCTAGATGAAGAGGCATTCATAGTTCCTACGTAATATGCTGACTGCCCAAGACCACATATTTTTTTAATTAATGCTTTGTGCAAGCTTTGCCATCTTCTATAGCATTCCCCTTGATTTAATCCTAAGTATATACTTCCAAAATGTTTTTATTTTTTAATGCATTAGTTGTGCTATGGCCAAGGCAGCATCTAAAACAATGGCAAAAGGAAGGTAGCTGATCATTGAAACTGGATGCACTCACAATTAGTCTAGTCACTGAGAATTCTGAGGGTAAAAGTGCATGTGTGGGGGCCAGGTAGGTAAGTTTCTCAGCA